>NC_048289.1:6349192-6556692 GCF_009762535.1 Notolabrus celidotus
GTAAGCTGCAAAATGAAAGCAACATCGCTCTGAGGATAACTCACACTATAATACCGTCTGCAGAGTATTACTCACCTGTTCCTTTGTACTGAATTTTACTGCCTGGGTCCAGGTCAGATTTTCGCCCTTCACCCTGAAGTGTCTCTCTTAAGAGCTCTGCAGAGAAGTAAGTTATCATTTTCTTTTGACATAATGTTTTAACCTCATGGCTGATACTGGAGCAGGATTATCAAGCATACAGACTGTTTCTGTAGAAGCTTCAGACGGAGAAACTCTACAACCAGCGCTCTGCTAGCTAAAAGAGCTAAACATCTATGAACATGATTTCATGTTTATGCTGGTGTGAATGCTTCACTGCTCTGTGAGGACCAAAGAGTTAAACTGTGTGTATATTGTGGACACCGAAGCTCACATCATGACACCGAGGCTTTGACAGGTAACAATAAACCACTTCGTCTGCTCACCTTTTGTTAGCTAACTATTGTAATAAATCAGAGTTTACACAGTTTAGTCGTTGTTACATTACAGTTCATAATTTGACGTAGCGTCATACTAGGAGCGTAACTCTGTTTAGGAATAGCTGCGTGTGTAAGTGTGGCACAGAGAGTGAGGGGTGTGCTTGTGGATGTCTGGATGGACAGAGCGAGTGAGCAGAGAGTTAGCGAGAGTTAGCGAGAGACATTTCCAGCGTATCAATGAAAAAAATGTAGTTTGTGTGATGATAATAGAGACGCAACTCCTCAAGACCCAAGCCGGCAAGGTTCACAATAGTTCTACAAATCAACACATTACCTCATCACTCTGCATCACTCTGCATCCTGATAAATCCAATCAATCAATCTTTATTTGTATAGCGCCAAATCACAATCGAAGTTATCTCAAGGTGCTTTACAAACAGAGCAGGTTTAGACTGTACTCTATGTTATATTATTAACAAAACCCAACATCAAGACAGGATAAGATCCAGCCCCCTCTTACAGACAGGAATCAGTCTGATCTCATCTTAATCCACCATGAGCAGAGCACTTTGCAGCATTTAGCAAGTTACGGTGGCAAGGACAAACTTCCTTTATCAGGCAGAAACCTCCAGCAGGACCAGACTCATGCTAGACAGCCATCTGCCTCGACCGAGTTTCGGTTCGAAAGCGGGTTATAGGAGAATAAGAGAGAGAGAGAGGTACATGCACTGTATATATACAGAGCTGTACATACACACACCACAGACCTGTACATACACACACCACAGAACTGTACATACACTCATCACAGACCTGTACATACACATATCCCAGACCTGTACATACACACGTCACAGACCTGTACATACACACGTCACAGACCTGTACATACACACATCACAGACCTGTACATACACACGTCACAGACCTGTACATACACACATCACAGACCTGTACATACACTCATCACAGACCTGTACATACACTCATCACAGACCTGTACATACACATATCCCAGACCTGTACATACACACATCACAGACCTGTACATACACTCATCACAGACCTGTACATACACATATCACAGACCTGTACATACACATGCTACAGACCTGTACATACACACGTCACAGACCTGTACATACACTCATCACAGACCTGTACATACACACATCACAGACCTGTACATACACACATCACAGACCTGTACATACACCCATCACAGACCTGTACATACACTCATCACAGACCTGTACATACACTCATCACAGACCTGTACATACACATATCACAGACCTGTACATACACACGCCACAGACCTGTACATACACACGTCACAGACCTGTACATACACTCATCACAGACCTGTACATACACACGTCACAGACCTGTACATACACACGTCACAGACCTGTACATACACACATCACAGACCTGTACATACACTCATCACAGACCTGTACATACACTCATCACAGACCTGTACATACACATATCCCAGACCTGTACATACACATATCACAGACCTGTACATACACACGCCACAGACCTGTACATACACACGTCACAGACCTGTACATACACTCATCACAGACCTGTACATACACACATCACAGACCTGTACATACACACATCACAGACCTGTACATACACACATCACAGAGAGAGAGAGAGAGAGAGAGAGAGAGAGAGAGAGAGAGAGAGAGAGAGAGAGAGAGAGAGAGAGAGAGAGAGAGAGAGAGAGAGAGAGAGAGAGAGAGAGATCCGTAGCAGCAGGACATCTTTGGCAGCGACTCAGACAGACAAGGGGACTCAGGGACTCCAGAAAAGTCTATGGTTAGTCATCTGATCAAAGAAAAGTTGGATTAAAAAGAAGATCTGTATTCATTAAGTTACTTCCAACAACAAATGAGACACATCTTTACCACAGAGAGTAGTGGTGCTCATGGGAAATGCAGTCTTCATCCTGGAAAAACACTAACGATTTCATCCAGAGGGGTCCCCAGAATCAACATTGAAACTCATCATAGTGCCTTTAAATAATTCAAGCAAATGACAAATTGACAAAATTAACCCTAACGGCATCATTACAACACAGCTACTGTTGCATTTCTAATTCAGTGGCCTTCATAATCAAGCAGTGGCAGCAGTTGCAAGAGGTGAACAGCTCCGCCTACGTCTGAACAAGTCTGCACTTATCATCCTTTCTTCAGGGACGGGGCGGACTGCAAGGCTGCAGGGGAAGGAGCAAAAACAGAAAAAGAGGCTTTGAAGGGCAACAGTAGGAGATGCATACAAGTGTCTTATCCATGGCAACATTCTTTCTTTCTGCCCATGCTCTCTTTGACCTCAATTCAAAAGGGAAGATGCTTTTTTTTTTTTTTTTTTTTAACAGAAAGAGAGAAATAAAGAGGTCTTAGCTTCAGAGCATCACGTGTCGTCAGTTTACACGAGGCAGGAAGATTTTCACCTCAGGATTCTGTTTGATGATGAAGAAAACATGCAAACATGGCTTGTATCTACTGTAACACCAAAATGTAACTACGCATCGAAACACCGGGAACTGCAAGTCATGTGATTGGTGCGCTGTAAAGCATTCTAGTTCCTGCATTTACAGCAGGATTTACTGCACATTGTCCATACATTTTATCTCCTCTCCATTCCTTCTTTTAATAATTACTGTATGTCAACAGCATCATGTATCAGGTCTAATTTAACATAGCAAGAAAAAAAACAGACTGTATGAATAATGGACGTAGTATCCACAACGTCACCCATGTGTTCCTGCGCAAGGTTTTGAAGCCAATCGTCGGCAGGAGCCATAATGGAAATGTTGAACTCAACCAATCTTCTGGCGAGCTATTGTGAGGTAAAGAGGTGGGCTTTGAGCCTCCTAGCCAATCTGAAGCATAGAAAACAACCCTATAGATGGACAAACAAAGTCTCAAGTCATACCAGAGAGCCCTCAAAAACCCAACCATACAATCCCATTTAGACCATTTCCTTTCCACCTCATATCCCCTCAGTCAGGATGGTCTGACACAGGCTGTACAGGACATGTATAACATCTTAGACCACGTGGCAGACCTATCCAGTCTGAAGAAGCCCCAGAATTACAGGTTGAAGAAATCAACCAATGAGGAGTGGTTTGACTCTCAGAAGTTTATCCAATCAGAAACACAGACAACCCGACAACCCCTAGCTCCACCTACAATACTGTGAAACCCTGAGAGAGTACAAGAGAGCAGCACGTGAAGCACCAGCCAGACCTGATCCAGGAGTCCATTGACTCTAATGACTTCTGGAAGAAATGGCACTCTTTCAGCGAACAACACTGAGAAGAATATGCTATTCAAAACATTCATGAGCTTGAGGGAAACTGAAGAGCCATGATAGTTTGGAGACAACATATGACACACTGAAGGCAAAAGATAAAGCAGCCAAGGAAAAGTGGACCTCCCTTCAAAGAGAAATCCTGAACCTGGAGGAACAAGTCCAAAATAAAACAGCCTTGAAGGAGAAGTGTGCTGCAATGAAAACAGCAACGGAGGAAATGAACCAGCAAAACATTGCCATTCAAGGGGAAGTCCTGGAACTCAAGGTGAGGTGTGATCACGTCAAAGATTTGGATGATGACCACAAAGACGCCAAAGATAACAGAGAGGTGATCAACCAGAAGAAAGATGCTCTGCTGAAGAAGATCGACAAGCTCTACACTGACCTCCAGCATGAAAAAGCTTTGCACAAAAAGCACGATGAAATGAAGGTGCTGGAAGAGTCCATGAGGTGGCGAAGTGTCTCCCTGCAAAAGAAACTTCAGGCGCTTCAGAAAAGGTACGAAAAGGAAAAGAGTTGGGGGAAATTACACGGAGAAAGGGTGGACCTCATAAACAACTTAAAGAATGAAAACTACAATTTGAATATAGACATCCAGCGTGCCACCCGACAGCTCGATAACCAAAAATTTCTGTGGATTAAATACGAAGGGCTGAATGCTGAGGACCAAAATGGACAATCAGGCCAACTGGAAGCTTCAAAATGAAGAGGACTTGGGGCAAAAGTATAGATTACTAACAGAGCAGTTAGATGTCCTGAAGTATGAGAACAAAACTATCTCTACAAATATTCAGGTTTTGACCAGAAAACAGGGAGATCTGAGAATCTTAAAGGCCAAATATGAGTCAATGAAGGCAGAATAAACAATCCTTAACGACCACAATAACACTCTGAAAAAAGACGTTACAGAGCTGGAAGCAAAAGATCTCGAAAGAACAAGCTTTAGAGAAGAAAATAGATGCCGTAAGAATAGAGAAACAAGCCCTGAGCAAAGAAAACCACGCTCTGCAACTCAAAGTGCAGAAGCTACGCAACTCACTCCAAAGTGAAGCAGTTTTGGCCTCCAGTCTCAAACACATAGAGGGGAGAAAAAGACCCTGAACCAGCAAAACGACGCTTACAAAAAAAGAAATTCAGAAGCTTGATAAAAAGGTAAAATCTGCGGAAGGGAAGAGTAAGGTGAAGAAGAGCAAGTAGAGATCCTCTTTGTACCATAGTTTTGTGGGTTTACCCCAGTTGCTCTGGTTTCTTTCCACATCAAAAATGTTTTTTTTAATGTGTCTCTTCGTTATTAAATTTAAATGTTTATTAATGAAAAGACAAATTTAGAAAATATTGTTGGATTTTCTGATCATATTTTTGTAAAACAGTTTGCTCTGAACAATAAAAAAATATGTTCCGTATCCATTGTAATGTATCTTATTTTAAACATACACAGAGAAACAAAAAACTGGAAGGAATTCAGACTGCAGCTCATTTTGCCACTGCTATCTGTTCAAAATCCAATTCACAAAGCATATTATGCACTGATGATATCGAATCGCAAAAGTGCCTACACAAAGTTTTTCAACTCTGCAGCTTGCTCTAGTTTTGCGTCTGATTGTGGAGATGTGCTGCCAGCATCTCCACTTTTTGTTAAACATAAATAGAAGCATTAACTAATCTTTATCTTGACCACAAAGTTAAATGCAGTGATGGACAGTAGCAAAGTAAATGTACTTGAGTACTGTACTTAAATACATTTTTTGAGTATCTGTACTTTACTTTAGTATTATCTTTTTAGGGAACTTATTACTTTTACTCTACTACATTTCTATCAGTGCTCTAGTTACAAACTACTTTTGTTTTAAAGTCAGCTCATGAATATCCTTCTCTTTTCTGAAATCTGATCCTAAGACAGTAACATGTGTTTGTGTAGTTCTGTTTGTCTCAGTGGTTTAGCCATACCTGTATATCGTGCTTCTCCATGGTTGAACGTGGAGCAAACACAGAGAAAATTTCACTCAGATCAGGCAGTTCATGTAGAGGTGGTAATGATGTCTATAATTCTCCACCTGAGCACCCATGGTCATATCTTCAGCCCGTGTTAGGGTTTTTAAAAAGAAGAATGATATGTAATGTAATGCCAAAAAACCCTGCTCTAGGGCGCAGCCATTGGGCAGCCAGAGTCTGTGAAGCCACAGAATTTCTGTGTTGCCATGATTATTTCTGTGTTGCCACGGTAACGAGATCCGCCCTACAGCGTAGTGTCACTAGATCCCTCTACGGCAGCTGGCAATCAAAGTGAATCCGAATTTTAACCTCTAATAACTAACGAAAAAGAAACTTTACATAAAAAAGAGGCCTTGAACACAAAACAGTCAAATACTAACTACATATCACCACAGCATACGTATGTGAGAAACATTTGTACAACGTGTATTTATTTTTTAAAGTTTGACTGCAGACCCATTCAAATGAATGGGGGAAAGACATAGACTGTAAATAAAAATGGACAGTGTTGCTCCGCCTCTTCCCATATTACGGTTCTGAAGTAAAAAAATCCCGCTGCTGGGCGCAGCCATTGTGCAGCCAGAGCCTGCAAAGCAACTGTAACGAGCTCCGCCCTACAGCGTGGCGTCACAAGACGCTGTGTGTCCTTTGACAGTCCCTCCAGGATTTCGCGGGATTTTTTTGTGATTGTTGCGACCCAAAAAGCCTGATTTTGCGGCAGCTATTTTACGCTAAATTACAGTTGTTTTTAGAAAACATTCTTGATGTGACCACTGTGACTGTATTTTGATTCTCTTGATTCACAGAAAAATGCCATGAAAGGGCTGTATTTCACAGTTACGAGGGTCCCTGAATGCACCTCGTAGTGACGGGCACTTGACAGGCAGTTCACGGCACTCTGAAATTAATCTGCATCTTTGACTACAAGGAGTTAATCAAAACTTACAAAATGTGTCTGATGTTTCACCAAACTAGAATAAATCAAGCTGTAGATGCAGAGCTTTTTACGGTAATGGCGGCAACAATGTCAAACCTCAAATAGTAGTACCTTAAATAGTAAACAGACGCCCCGTGGATGTGTCTGTGTCACTAACACACGGGGGTAAAATCATCAATGAAGATGAGACAGATGCATGGAGGAGGGAGAGTTGGTTCATAAAGCACACCTGCTGCAGGTAGGTGACCACGCTAACACTGAGCCCCTCAATCTATAAATAACAACGTTGTCATGTTCACTTGTCCTGCCTGCTGTCCCCTCTCTTCACCCGTTCTCTGTGCATGTTTTGCTGTTGAAAAGTGCCGATCAAGTGAGGACTTACATTTAAGGAAGTGAAATTGATGACCAAACCGATGACGTACAGGGGCTGAGGTTAAGGTAATTGGTCAAATTTGCGGGAAAGTTGCGGTGATTGTAAAAAATTGCAAGGCCGCGAAAAAATCGCGCTGATTGGTTGAATTTGCGTTGATAGTTGCGATCGCGAAATCGCAACTTCCTGGAGGGACTGCTTTGAAGTTTCACTCTACGGCGGCTGTGAATCAAAGGAAACCCCGAAGTAAAACCCTGTTTCTCTTCTAATAATTAACAAAAAAGAAACTTTTCAGGAAAAAGAGGCCTTGGACACAAAACAGTCAAATACTAACTACATATCACCACAGCATACATGTGAGAAACATTCGTACGAGGTGTATTTATTTTTTAAAGTTTGACTGCTTCCCCATTCAAATTAATTGGGGAGACAGATTTTTTTTACCTACACTGCAGCCAGCCACCAGGGGGCAGACACACTGCTGAAAGCTTCACCACCAGTGGAGCATCCGGCTCCTGTCGGGAGAGATAGTTTTTGACCTATACCGCAGCCAGCCACCAGGGGGCAGAGTTTTTGTGGAAGCTTCTCCTCCAGCCAAGCGAGCTGCACCCCTGGAACGTAACCCATCTGTTTCTGAAGCGCTGGTTGACGGCGGGAGCCATGTTGGAAATGCTGAACTCAGCCTAACTGCTGTCTAGCTAGTGTGAGGTAAAGAGGCGGGCTTTGAGCCTCCTCGCTAGCAGCTACAGTGTTCCCACCTGCCAATCAAGTCAGCTGTGGCTCTCGTATTGGAAAACAATGTGAACAGTGTGTGCGAATAGAGAAATTAGCTATTTAGATTAAACTCATTTTTTGAACCAGGCTGTAAACATGTTTATTTCTGCTATAAAGATTGTCTTCTTTGAATTGGTGTGTATGTGGTTTCCGGTACTTCCAGAGCCATCCTCAAGAGGACACTCAAGGCACTGCAGTTTTTAACACTTCCGCATTGGCTTCCATTCTTGTGGCCGGAAGTTGCCGCATGGCTGAAATGTGTAAGGTCTTCCCTGAAGAATGCATTATCTGGATGGCAGCATATGTTGCTCCAAAACTTGTATGTTCAGCATTAATGGAGCCTTCACAGATGTGTAAGCTACGCATGCATCCCCATAGTGTTAAGGTTTCTGGCTTTTGAAGAGCGTGCTGACAAAAACCCAGGTGCTTTCTCTCCTCTTTAGAGCTGGGTGCGAGGCGTCCATGTTATGACCCACAGTCCTAAAAACGTATGAAAGAGTTAATTGTTGTTCATTGGGATACATTTTTCTGCAATGCATTGCATTCAGCCAAATTATTACAGAGCTGGTGAACCTGTAACCTGGAAACAGTTTTTCCAACATAAACCCTTGAGGATGCTAAATTAGCAAACATGTTAAACATGAAGAAGAGTAATGTGTTACTATCTCTGTGGGGATCCTTCCTTACAGTAAGTTATTTCCTGTTGTCTCTATGGACAGTTTCCTAATTTAAAACCTTGTGTGTGTGTGTGTGTGTGTGTGTTTGTGTGTGTGTGCATGTATGTAAGAGATCATAAAAACGACACATGTTAATGAAAGAAAGGTGTTAATTATCCATTATAATTGTGTTGAGCTGTATGGGAAAAACACATTTGTGGAAGGGTGTGCTGGTTTTACATTAAGGATAGCATTCGGTCACTAGGGGGCAGACTTGTGCCACAGACCGATCCCTTCCTTTTAAACAGAATGAGATTGGGGAGATAGGAAAACAGCATTATGTGTCAGGATCTTGGAGGCTGGATAAATTATCAGGCAGGCAGAAAATGTATCCTGTAAACTAAAGGACGGCAGAAGATAAATATGCACGGGGAGAAGGGCTAAGGATTTTGATAAATGGCTGAGATAAGTTTGGGAGGATTTCCTATGTGTGTAGATAAGACTTCAAAGTGAGGGGTGTGTCAGCTGGTGTTTTATTACTGTGTAGGATGTGTTGTATCTCCAGGCTCGCCTTGAGGACAGGCTCATTGTGTAGAATAAGGAGGAAGTGTCAGCTTGTGTTAAGGTGAAATAGGTTCTTTAACCCTGCTGTCTGCCTGATTAAAAATGTATGATCATGAAGTGTGATATAATGCCGGCCTATCAAGGGGATCGGCTGTCCTACAGTGTGCATACACAGGATGGCAATGTGTTTGCGAGTGTTCAAATACTCAGTGTGTCACCTTTTTCTGTTCTTTTTGTATGAATCAGTCTTTCTCTGACTTGATTCCCTCTGCACACATCATGATCTTTCTGCTGGGGTTTTGTGCCGTGACAGAAACACCAGCTGTGACATCACTTGACACGCAGGCGTGTAGCGTGCGGCATGCTTCGTATCTTCAACCCAGGGTGCACATTTCTGAGTTTCTTGAGTTTATTTAGCCTTTAATCCCAACCTTTTCCTCTAATTCCCTCGTTTATGCCTAGTATAAGACGGCCGCCTCAAAGCTATGGTATTAACCACATTTATAGGGATTAATAACTGTTCTATTTCAAACAGGAGGACACCTTATGCTGCAAAACTGTGCTACATATGCATGGATTTTCTACTCAGAGCCTCAGGTAGGAAAAAAGGGAACATGCTCACTCGACCAGTAGAGCTGAAAGCCATTCATTCCAAAGGAAGTGTCTTTTTCTATATCAAGCTTGGTAAACCTGTTCTATTATCACACAGCCGGCAGAACAGTATTCCTTGAACAAATTTACACATAGGCTTGATACTGTAGGATTTAGCAGTGCATGTCCTGCTGAGTTCTGTGCAACTCAGAGAAGCGGTTTTCTTTTTATCTAAGGAATCAATGTCCAACATGAAAACAAAATACAGAGTGCTCAGGGTTATCAGAGCACAGCCAAAACAGCCCTGATCTGATAAGACCTGGACTCCTTTAGAACTCTGAAGATGTTCGGCCTTCCTCCAATCCGTCTCGGCACTGGAGTGGATAGGTTTCTATTCTAGTCAATGTGTTAACTTCCACTGGATCCGCTCCGCTGTGTTCCGGTTGCGTCTCTGATCAGGCAGGCTAGGGCCCTCCGGATCAGATACACAAGACTTCTATTTATGCCGGATGCCAGAGCACGACACATCAATCTTAACAGAGAAGATCAGGTACCAAACAAAATGGAAACATCCAGTTAATTTTCAGAGTAAAATACTCTGTGTTATCACCAGATCGTATTTCACTTAACTACAACAACAAACTGTCATGATGAGCAGAGCCAGACCTGGAGTCAACAGGTTACAGGTTTTTCAGAGGACCATAAAAACAACATGGATGAGAAGTGGAGGAGGATATTCATTAATGCAGTAACTACCTCAGGAAAACCTTGGTCACATGACTCCAGCTGCCCGGTGGTCCTGTTGCGTTCGGAAAACGCAATATGTGGGAGTTGATGGACGATAGAGCATGGCACCGGACTGCAACGGATCGGTAACTCCTGGAAGTTGTGAGGTTGGACCTCCATGGATCAGTCTGTGTTGTCCAGCACATCCCACAAATGATTGATTGGATTGAGCCCAAGTTGCCGTGTTGAACTTGTCGTGTTCTCCTGGCCACCTTCTTCCATAGTCCAGTTCTAGTGCTCATTGTAAGTTTGTTCTGAGGTGGACAAGAGTCAGCATGGGCACCCTGACTGGTTTGCATGAACTTTCTTAGCATCCAGTAGCTCCTCTGTGGACCAGCCTTTGTTTCCCATCCACACGAGTGAGCCCTGTCCACCCATGAACCTGTTGCTTATCAGTTCCCAGCTTTCCCTTCCTTGGACCTCTTTTGGTAGGTAGTGACCCCTGTAGACCAGGAACACCCTTCAAGACTTGCAGCGTGGAAGATGCTCTCACCCAGTCGTCTCACCATCACAGTTTGACCCTCATCAAAGTCGCTCACATCCTCACACTAGCCCATTTTTTTGCTTCAACACATCAACTCTGAGGACACGATGCTCACTTGCTTCCTTACCTATCCCAAACTCTGACAAACGTGATACTTTCAGAACATTTCTTATCGGTCTTGAATCAAATAGTAAATTCCTGTGCAGAATGTTGCATCTGTCTGCAAAGTGTAATTCATTTTCGTTGGTGTGGTTAACAGGAGTGAAGTGATTATGCCCAGTGTGATGGTTTTTCATGGGGCCCAAAATCCTTTGCGAGATGGGGACTCGAGTTTTAGACTTGGACATGAAGATTTGGGACTTGTGCACAGTCTTTTTATTTTGTGTTTGTGGTCCATCAACATTACGAGCTGAATATCATTCCCTCCTATCATTCCTAACCTTCCTCATCGGGTGTGTGAGATCATAAAGAGACAAAGACATAAAGATACTGAGGTAGGGTACAAGAGGTGAGGTGCAGGTGTTAAGGGTAGATTAAGGGGAAGCCATGTGCCTTGTCATCAGTGGGACTTACTGTAAATCCAACTATTTTGGCTGTTTATTTTATGACTTTGGAAAAACATCTTCTTTATGAGTCCTTAAAGATTTAAGCTAAGAAGTATTACATGTTGCCGCTCTGTTGTTACTATTTAAAGTTAGAAATAACAAATCTGGATGATTCCTCAGTGTTAGTTAAAATAAAGGTCATAGGTCGAGATAGAAATCATAAATAAATGCTTCTTCTCCTCTGGATCGTTGACGTCCTGCTGCTGTGGACCTGCCTGACTCCAACTGCTACAACTATTAATATCAGTCTCACCACTACAATCACTGATATAATGCTAATGTTTATTTCAGGGCAGTTTGACTCTAACTGCTGTAATTGATGCTTTCATTCCCACCCCTATTATCAACATCATTATTGTTAATGCTAATAAAAGACCTGCTGACTGGAACTGCCATGATTATGAAGAACAGTCTTTTGTCATTAATTTGCAGTTTCTGATAATAGCACACATACTCTCACCATCATTACTGGCACTGGAACCATAAGTTCAGGAGTTGTTGAAATGTGCTGTCCCATTTTGTATGTATTTTGTCCAAACAGGAGTGCCTGTGTACAAGGATTGATTTTAAGGTGCAATTCTCAAATCCACAAGTGGCAGCACTGCTCCGGCTGTCTGATGTCTATGTTACGTTTTCTGCGTCAGTCTGGCAGAAACCAGAGGACTGATGGTAATCACAGCCGACTTGCACTGTTTTCTTTTCATGTTGACAGGTAAGTTAATAAAGTTCCAATCACTCACTTATTCTTAAAATTGTGTTTAAAATATAACTACAACTAGTGAGTTGTATGTCTGTTAGTGATATGTATCCTTTGCTGCCTTTATAAATGATATAAAGAATGTATTTATTTTTCAAATTCATGTATTGATCTATTCATATTTAACATATTTTATATGTTTTGCTTAATAAAGTTGTTTAATAAAAGTCTGGGAGAGGCAACAGAACTGTTTGGAATTACAACCGACTTACGCTGTTTTCTTTTCATGTTGACAGAAATGATAATAAACTGTAATCAGGTTCAAAGTCATACCAGTTACATCTGTCTCTATCATCTCTCTTTCTTCAAACTTCTCCCTCAATCATTTTTCTAACCCAACTTATTTTCAATAGGTGATAAGTCAGGACTGTAGGTTTAGCACCAGGACTCTTCTTCTCTGCTATGGACGTGCCGGACTCCAGTGGAAACAGCTGCTACTACTACTATACGTCTCATCACTGTCATCTCTCTCTCTCTCTTATTCTTCTCTTTCCATCCACAACTCAGTCTCAGCAGATGTGTGTCCAACATGAGTTGAGAATTGGTGCTATAAATAAAGATAATTGAATGACATACTTCATGCCTTTGCTGCAGAAATCAGGACCCCAGTTTAGAAAGTTTGGACCTGCCCTTCACTGGGGTGTGTGATGATAATAGAACAACTAAGCACCGATCTAATATTAATAAAAGATAATATAAAATTAATGGGGTAATATATTTTCAATCAATTGAACCCCTCAGTTCATGGCCCTGACATTTTTTATTATTTATTAAAATGTTGAGATACTCGACTGGAACTTGCTGATACCCTCAGAGACTTGAGACTTAAGTGGGACTTGGGAAAAGGTACCTGTACCCATCTCTGCTTGGTGGCGCCTCTGCTTCTAAAAGATAAAACACACCCTCCTGTCAGTCATATCAGACACACCCTTTACTCTGTGTAATTCTGCACAACTGTGATGTTTCATAAAAACAAAAAAGGGATGGATTATTAATAAAAAACTCACCCCTGTACACAGTGACAAGCCACTACAAACACTTTTTGTAACAGGCTCGAAACACGTTTAATTCTTGTTGGGCGTTTTAATAAGAGGCCAAACAAGGATTTCTCTGCTTCTTGAAGAAGCCTCAAGGGGACATTCGTGGAACTGCAGTTTTTTGCACTTCTTCATGGCATCATTTTTCAGTACTGGAGATTTATACTGTGTTCTTAATCCTTACTTGAAAATCAGTCACCATTGTTTCTCCTTGGTTTAGTAGGAGGAGTATTGAGTTAAAGGGTGTTGGTTGGGATCTTGAAGGTGCTCTTACAGCAACAGATATCTAAGTAGGCCTGGTTCATACTCCTGCGTTAAATTGACGGTGTAGCCTAAGCGCGTAGGTCCGCGTAGCTCCTGTACCTACCTACGTAGAGGCCTACACACGTAGCCGACGCGTACCTCTTCAAAATGTAACTATGCATTGAGTAGACGCGGACCGCAAGCCCTGTGATTGGTCCACTTGTATTTCCTGCATTTACAGCACTTCCGGGATTCCCGCACATCGGTCATATATTTCATCTCGTCTCTATTCTTCCCTGTAATCATGTCCGTATAATAGCGACATATATCAGCTGTAAATTAATATAACACACTCTGAATCACTGTTAAAAAAGTAAACAGAGAATGTAGTGGGGCCGGAAACAGGCGACCTGACTATTGGAGAGATCACACT
Source organism: Notolabrus celidotus (assembly GCF_009762535.1). Taxonomy (NCBI): domain Eukaryota; kingdom Metazoa; phylum Chordata; class Actinopteri; order Labriformes; family Labridae; genus Notolabrus; species Notolabrus celidotus. The sequence goes on from NC_048289.1 coordinate 6,363,216, forward strand.
GCCCTCAAGAGTATGGGCGGAGTTTTGCGTAGCATCAACGCAGAAGTATAAACCAGGCTTTGCAGTAGTGTTAGTTTCTCAGAGCAAGGATGTGCACGAGTATAGTTTGTTCCTCCCCTCAAATTTGATCCCCCATCATACAAATTAGAGGGGTTGTCTCCTCGTTCTTGATCAACATTCTGTCCTGTTCTTGTTTACTTTGTGCTGCTTCAGAAATTACAAAAACTTAACTTTCTTCTCATCAAAAATACACAAACAGAGCATCTCTCAGAGGTTTGAGTATTTCCCCAAAGAGGCAAGTAGAAGAACCAACTGGACGCCCCCCATCTCTCTTGGAGTCTGCAGCCTCAGCACTCAGTATTCACTCCACAACGGTAACGACAGCAGCTCGGGCGCTCCCGCAGGCTTTTCTTTTTCTATTAACATTCAAGTCAGCTGCCGTCCCGGATGCTTGATCCAAAGAAACAAATTGGGAATAGCCTTTGATACGGGAGTTGAAAACACTCCCAGGGAGTTCACAGAGACACAGAAAGCACAGTTTCCTAATCGCACACAGACAGGCACACACAAACAAATGGAAATAAGTGCAAAGATGCATGCATTTTACATGCTCACGCCCCGTCTGAGGAAAGAGGCGCTCCCCTGTTGTTTTATGGCATCCTCTTTGGATGTTAAAACCTGGATTGTATTCAGCAGACAGAGAGCAATGCAGAGAGCTCCATTCAAATCAGACACAACTCCTTGGACATGAAGTGGCCGGCTCCCCACAGTCCTCCAGCTGCATGCGAGAGACTGACAGGCCCCTCAAGTGATGTGTACGGCCTCCTTCATCCCCGACTGCCAGCAGCATCATGTCTGGCTGCACCGCTGCGAGACGACGTCCGCTCTTCATGAAGCTACACACAGACATCCCCTGCACACAACAGGAAGAAACAAGGCTCTTCTTCCTCACAGGGAGACCGGTGAGATAAATAGACAGAGGGGGTGAAAGAAAGGCGGACATGGAGAGAGGAGGAGGAAGGAGTGACAAGAATCTGTGCTGTGTCATTCATCATCGTCTCTTTTCTCTCCCCAGTGAGTCCCTGCAAATGTAGCCACACACAAAAAACACACAGAGGGACAAACACATGGTGGGATAAATGTTGTTGTGATCATCCCTCTATGGCAGTGTGTGACATACAGCCTGATAGAAACCTGTGAGAATAAGTGTGTACTTAAGTATACGTTGAAAACATGATATGTATATTTCATCTTTCATTTGACAGGAATTGATTTTTCATGATGTGCTGCAAAATGCAAATGGACCAGAAACTTAGTATTGGCAACCCTGTGGCTCAAATGTCAGCAGTAGGAAAATATTTTAAATTAAAGCGAAAAATGTTCCAACAGTCACGTGCAAATATATAATACGACAGTTTTGCAGAAGAGCTGCTGGAATACGCGTGCAAAACTACAAGTATGATATGAAAAGGTAAACATGCAACCGAATGCGATGCGTACACTAAAGTAACAGGAAAAGGCTCCCACAACAAAGCAACAAATCTGGGGTCTGATTTATAAACATTACAATACGCAAAAAACTGGGGTATGCCAATATCTGACTTCCACCAGATCTGTGTCCGGTCCATCCACGATCCGCTGCTTGGCTCTGTGCTTTCTTCTCAGTGACCAAGGTTTCCTGCAGTAATCACTGAATCATGGAATCCATGTTGTCTCTATCTTCCTCTGAAAACCTCTGACCTGTTGGCTCCAGGCCTGGCTTTGCTCATCTTGACGGTTTGTTGTTGTAGTTAAGTGAAATATGATCTGGTGATAACACAGAGTGTTTTATTCTGTACACAAACAGAAGTCTTGTACATCTGATTTGGAGGGCTCCGGCGTGCGCAATGGATCCAGTGGAAGTTAACACATTGACTAGAAAAGAAACCTATCAGATCTGGTGCCATGACGAACCGGACACAGATCTGATGGAATTTTGCCTTAACAGTAATGTTTTCTAATGATGTGCAGTGTCACAAAGTAATTATGGTTTTAACAATTACTATTGTTAGGCACACACGGAGCGTGCAGGGACACAGTGATGGCTGCCTCACACACTCTCGTCACATCTTCTTCACCTGCACGTATTTACTGTGTTAATGAGAATAGTGTGGGAGTACAGCCATGACTGGCTATCACTCAATTATTATGCTACATATCCTCATCAACAAAGCACAGTGGATTGACGAGAACACTGTCAGAATGTAGAAATAAAATCAATGTGGGTCCTGTAAACATAAAACACTGCAGTGACACCCATGCATAATGAATGATGAGTGGCAATGCTGAATGATTCGTGTCTCTGTGATTTCTTGGATACATTTTTTAACCTTCTGCTGTAAGAAACAAACAATTAGTGCTCTCTGACCTCTACTTCATTGACGAGGACCATGATGTCTGTGTTAGAGACTTTATTTTCTCTGCCTTCCTCTCCGTTACTGACGTGATTCACTGTGAGAACCTTTGATCTTCCGGCTCATTCATACGCATTTTCATTTATAAGTTGCTTTGCATTGAGCGTGTATGGTTGAATGTGGGCGTTTAGAGGGCAGAATACAAGGCTGAACTACGTGTGCATATTACAGACTGCATAAATAATGGACGTAATATCCGTGACGTCACCCATCTTTTTCTGAAGCGCTGTTTTGAAGCCAATTATTGGCGGGAGCCAAATTTGAAATGTTGAAGTCAACCTAACTTCTGTCGTAGCAAAGAGGCGGGCTTTGAGCCTCCTATCCAACAGCTACAGTGTTCCCGTCTGTCAATCAAGTCAGCTGTGTCTCTCGTAATGGAAAACTCGTAATCTTAATATCTTCGAAATTGCCACGTTAGAATAAAATTAGCCCCAAGTACAGTGTGTGCCAATCGAGAAATGAGCTATCCAGACTACACTAATTTTTTGTACCAGGCTGTAAACGTGTTTATTTCTGCTGTAGAGATCGGCTTTTTGGAATTTGTGTGTATGTGGTTTTCAGTACTTTCGAATCCAGCCTCAAGTGGACACTCGAGAAACTGCAGTTTCTAACACTTCTGTATTGGCTTCGATTCTCGCGGCCGGGGGTTTCTGCCTCCCCAAATGGTTTGTGATTTATAAAGGGATCATTGGGTTAAAGTTAGCGTGCAAATGGTTCAATAAATCCAAATTTTTCCCGAGTTTCAAGCATATGTACATTTTTAGTGGGGACTCTGCACTTTCATAAATGAGACCCCAGATCCAGAATGTGTCAAATGTTATATGTAGGGAAGTTGATGATTTGTGTTAAGTTGAAGCAGTGTATTAGTTGTAGAAATGATGTGGCAAGTTTGCAGTGAGTATTGTCAATATGGATGTTAAAAGGATTATAAAGAGCACGGTCAGAAAATCAGAGAGGAGGGAGGGGTTTGGCTTAGGGGGCTTTAAATGATGACAAATATCAGTGGAGTGGGACCAGAGAGTTTAAAAACAATGTATTTGAAGGAGCTGATGACAGCGATGAAAAATGGGGTCGATTTGATGTCCTTCATATAAATTGCTGCAACACCACCTCCCCACCATTCAGTATTAGTCAGAATGGGTTCAGTAGGTTTGTCAGCTTCTTGCTCCGGTTTAAAACAATTAATGAGTGATGTTAACAGTTAAGAAAAAAACTTTTAAACAATCTGCTCAAAGAACCTAAATGCACTGAAGGTCTGAGGCGTCCTGCAGAGCTGAGTCCCATCTGTGAGAGTGCTCATGATTCGGAGAGAAACACCCTTCACATCTTACACGGTCTTTGATCTATTATGAATATAAAATATATATGTAATAAAACTTTAAGGATCATGGCATCTGACAGCACACCATGTCTTGCAGGAACCAAAAGCAGGTAGTCTTGAGTTATTACTCGTCTCCCACAGTTCCCTGTCTCTGTTTAGCTGCTGATTGAAAACCATGAGCTAAATGACTCCAGTCAAGCACCTTCACACAGATTTCCGCTTCATAAAAACTTGAATAAATGGTGTTGAATGTAACCTTGGCCCCGGTGTTGCTCTCTTACAGCACTTCCTCTACCTCAGCTCCTGTTTACTCCCTCCTGTCCAGACCATTACCCATGATGCAGAGGGAGATCCATCACTCCGACCAGCTGCTATATTAAAACATCAGCTAACAAACACTGCTAAAAAGACATGCTGGGAATCAGTAAGGATAATCTTACAAATTCTGAATCCACTCATTTGAGTCATTTCAGTTTCAGTTGATGAAACATTTTTATAATGTAAATGTAAATGTATAATAATTATCCAATCAGAAATTAGTATCAAAGTGTTTGAATCTGTAACACTTGTACTTGACAATGTAGCCTAGACTCTTCTTCCAGATGTTGACTGTCCTTGCTGATCTAGCTGGTTGGCTTTGTGACTGACATGCATCAGCAAAAAAACAACATAAGAAAGATGAATGGAGACATTGAGAATCTCTAACTTTTGAGAACCTGTTGCAGACACATTATCTAGTTTATGTTCAGTTAGGACCTCTTTCATCAAAGAGATTGCTTGCATGCAATAAGTTATATTTTGCTTCATGATTCTGTTCTGAGAGCTCCCTGCCTTTCCATGGGATACATGGAATGCAAGATATTGATCAGTCACAAATCAGCAGTCTGTATGGAAAGCAAAAACATACATGCTGGCTCCCATCAGCATTATACGGTCAATTAACTGTGTCTCTAGAAACTGATATCTGCACAACAGCGGCTAACACTGTTCAAGATCAAACATTTCAACTTAAGAGATTGGTCTCCTGTCTGCAAAATAAATATTCAGATCATCCCAGTTTCCTATCTAGTCTTCTTTAAATAAAGGTGTTGAAGGCCGAAGAATAAAAACTGCTATTGACCTCCATTCAACAGGAAAACATTGTAAGAGTTGTTTTTTTTCTCCTCTTGAAGATAGACCTGACGTTGGTTGGTTGGTTTACTTTTTACAAACCTGCAGCATGATGCTGATATTTCAGCAAACTTGAACTTGTTATTTGCAGGTAAATCACAAGAAAATCTATTTATGTTTACGGTAGATCGCACTAAAGCAGACCTGGGCATTTTACGGCCCCCGGGCCACATCCGGCCCTTTTGCTGTCCCAGACTGGCCCATGTGAGGTTAATGGGTGATCAGATTCAGAAATGAAATGTACAGTAAATAAGCATACACCATGCATCCAATGCCAGTAAAATGCTTTTATTTTGAAGGCAACATTTTTTGTTGTGATTTACGTGCGACCTGTACGTGCATGGCAGGTGGCAGCGTGTGAACGTATGCCGCAAAGCATACAGTTTGTGATTGGCTAAGTAGGCTACCTGCTAACCCTCAAAGATGTCTGCTCCCATTAAAAAAAGAACGATCAACACCGGATGAAGAGTTTTTAACAAGACATGGACAGCTAAGTATTTATTTTATGAAGTCAAAAAGGTAAAGCTGTGTGCTTAGTATGTGGAGAACAGATCTCTGTGTTTAAGGATTACAATTTAAACCACCATTACGAGACAAAACACGCAGAGTTGATGTTATGATTGAAATATTGCAAAGATGTGCGAATGTCCAAATCTGTAAATATTTATGGAAGAGTGTTACAATATTGGTATTTTTCCCAATGCCTGTTTCCATGATACCTCAAATATTTCAAGTTTCTAGTCAAAACCAAAAAAATTTGCTGCTTATAATAAAAAGCTATAATTTATGTAAAGCAGAGTTGAGTTCAGTTCTTTGTCCAGCCCTCCTAAACAGTCCCTGTCTCTCATGTGGCCCCTAGGGAAAACTATTTGCCCACCCCTGCACTCAAGTCAGCCAGAATGAAGCCTCTGTGTACTTTACTATTTACAGTGAAACTGAGACTCACCATAAACAGGAGAGCGGCGCTGCTTGGGGGAATGTAATTCACCCACAAATTAGAGTGTTTATTATTTGCAGACATATGGAGGGGCGAATTTTACTCTACTCTTGGTCTGAACATAAAGTCACTTGTCACAGAAAAAGACATCTTGTCTGGAAGTCGTTAACCGCTAAACGCTTGAACCAAAGAAAGTCCTGAAAAGTTCTTTTTCCCTTTCAGAGGCGTGTATCTGTGTAAGACAACAGCCAACTGATTTTGTCAAATGACAAGAGCTAATGAAGTGATAATCTAATCTAGATTTGGATGTAGCTGCCATTTAGTTAGATCGTTTTGTGTTTGTCATTGTGGATTTGATTCTCTCATTTAAAGAAGACAAAATCTTAAATATCACAAACAGGGAGAGCATTCTTCTGCTCGCAAATAATGCCTTCTGTCACTGAGCCGGACCGCAGCCCCAAGAGTGAGGAGAAAAAAAGTGCCAAGTCATTTTCTGCTGCCAGGACTGGCTAAGTGCTGTGTGTAAGTAGACAGACTGATGTGGGCTGCCAGATAAATTCAGGCTTCAGTGCCACTTTCAAAATGACCCTGATAGAAAAGAGATGGCAGGCTGGAGCTGAGAGGCTACCTCAGCTCAGGTGTGACTGAATCGAGTCTTTTGCTCCAGTGAGTCTTGGTTCCTTTACTCCGTGGGGTCTTTGTGACTGGACAGTCAGGGGAGAGGATTTTAAAACTGAGAGTAATGAGCATATCTGCAGAGTATAAATTTGAGGTCTTGTGTCGTTTTTTCAGTCCTCATTTTGATTGTATAGACACCAAGATGCTGAGTTTGATATGTTTTCATGCACTAGATGCTTCAAGCAGTTTTAATGTAGTTTACTGGAATAAATCTTCATTCTTGGTTTTTATTTGGAGTGATATTCTTAATTTGAGAAAATAGTATTTACCAAAAAGAAAACGTGGCAATTAGGGTTTCTCCAAGATGTCAAATTTTGACTAGGGAGCGTCTTCAGCTAAATCAGTTTGCTTGTTTTCTTGTACTTTATTTGCAAACTTTTCTGTTTACAATGCAATGCTGTGCTACAGGGTGCCAGTTTAAGCTTGACCTTTATCTGGTGCCCCGTTTCAATTAATGACACCGACAGCTTGGATTCATAGCGTTAAAATGGATGGTTATAGTCCACTGATACCAAATAATTTTTCCATTTCCAGTGGGGACTCGGTGGAGCCAGATGCGGAGGAGGCAGCCATCCAGGGCGATGGAGATGACCAGCCTGAGGAACAGGAGCCAGGGGACAATTTAAGAGAGGCTGGCAGCAGAGGTTTCAGCTCTGCTCTGCTGAAGCATGATAGCTGCACCATTTAATACAGATATATTGTATTGTAGGTATATTGTACATATTATAGTCACATAATCAATTTGACATTACTTAATAACAGCCATATATTTGAGAAACCATAACCTGTAGAATCAGATTGATTCCATATAACCTCGGTATGTTATTTTTTCCAAAAGCCACTTTAGACCAGACATGTTTGTGTCCTTGCAATCTGGCTGCACACAAATCGATCATTATGTATAAACTAGTTATTCACAACAGAATGTATCTAATGACCCTTTCGTATTGGAGCACACTATACTTCTAAATGATTTATTTGCAGACATTTTCTCCCAAAGAAAACACATGTCAGCAGTGGTGAGGGAAATAAACTGCTCTCTGTGATGTATGAACCTGGATTCAACAGATGAGGGCCTCTGTGCGCTGCTCTGTCTCTAAAGGATAGAAACCTTAGAGTTAGGCTAGAGTTAACAGTGTTTCAACATGTTTTTCAATTGACAGCTTGCTAACATAGTTCTGATAGTTATCATGCATTAGCTTACCAGGTATAAGGGACATGTAATGTTAAATGTACGTTCTTTAAAGGCTGCAATGTTAATGTCAACCATTTTTTATACAGCCTATATCTTGAACCAGTTGTCATGTTAAGATGGCAAATCAAAGGTGCAGGACCCAAAATGCAGACAAAGGGTTTAATAAACAAAGACTTAGTGAAAACAAAAAGTCCCCAAAATCACAGGGAGAATGCTGAGTAACACGCAGAGAAACACAAAGAAGACATGCAATGAACTAACAGGGGAAAGGGGAACCAACCATACAGGGTAATCAACACAGGTGTGACAGGACACAGGTGAAACAAATGAGTGCAATCAAATGGAGGGAAACACACAAGGGCAGGAAGTAAAACTAAACCAGACACACAGGGATCAAGGACTACAACACAACACAAGGATCACTAAGAAACACAAGACTTAGGCTGTTTTCTAAACGGCCTGCATCGTACTACTTACTAATGTAGTAGGCAGTAGGTATTGCCTACTACATTCTGTGTTTGAATTTAGTGTGTAGTATGGCTGTTCTGTTGGATCTGTTCTGCAGGATGCTGACCCAGACATCACTGGATTTCCGGTTTCGGAAAGCGGAAGTGAACAACTGCGAAGCCAATAGAGAAACTGCTTCTTTAGCATCACTTATGATTTAAAAAGTTAGGAAGTGGTTTATATGTAATTTAATAATTCTCACTGCACCCAAAAATGGATTTCCTCCCGTCAAAAAAGAAGGAAAAAGAAAAGCGGAGTGCATTGTGGGTAACAGTACGCGAGGCACACTGGTCCGATACATACTGTGAAATTTTCCCGAATAAGTAGACATCTGGGTAGTTTTGGCATACTGCAGATTTTGCTCTTGTTCACATACTGCTTACTGAATTTTGGCCAAATCAGTACGTACTGCTAGTATAGTAGGCGGCTTCGAAAACAGCCTTAAAGATAACATGTTTAAAACACAGGCGGTAGGAAACAAGACCTGAAACACAAAGTACTAGTGAAACAAAATAAAACCAGAAATCTTAGACAGGTTACAACAAAGAAAATACAACCAGAAACAAAAGCAACTCATGACAGCAGTCTGCAGTTTTTAGGCTACAGGGCTAAACTTGGTTCCCCGACTTGGTTCGGGCTGCAGTGGGACACATTTCCCAGCCATGCTGGCCCCTAAAAGTTACAGCCAACAATGTTTCTCTAAATACGCCCATAAGCTGCTTTTTCGATATAAAAGCGCATGCTCAAAAGCTTAACTTTAATTAGGCTGTAAGTTATAATATCTATCACATAAAAAGTGTCCATTTTTCACATTTTCTCTGAAATGTGCAGCTCTTGTTTGAAATCAGCTCCTGCAATATGAACCAAGATGAATGAACAGGCTAGAAACCTGCTTTTATCACTGTTTGTGTCTACATTTTTACATAACTAAAGGCCCTTTTCAGGATAAATGTGGGACAAGTATAGATATAAATGTAAATGCAGAAGTATTAAGTATTATGTAAAGTCTAAATGATCCCATTCATCTGAGACTGATGTGGATAAAAATGTTACAGCAATTTTTCTTCCTGTTGTGTGTAGCAGATAAAAAAGCCTTGCGTGTTTCTCTGTCACAAAAAGCACAATAAATGATTGAATTTCAATTTAGATGTGTGTCTTTGTGCACTTTTGTATCGCAGATATTCTGTTGCCATGACTACACTTTGACACTACAATCCTGTTATCCAGTCAGAGAGGAGCTGATGCAAGATGTGGGCTCTATATTAGGCTCCAGAATCATTTGGTGCTTTTGATAGGAGGACACGAAGGTTTCAACACAAATAAGGCCCATAACAATATTCTATGATATCACTTTAATGTTCATAAAGTGTCGCCATGTGCCTCTGTAGTGCAGCAGGCTGAGTTTATGAAGCAGGTTTTATCATTCTTTATAGCTCTCCCATGATATCAGTGTAAGTCTCCTTCAGGGCGTGCTGTACAGCTGATAATTTTGCTGTGGGTGTGATATCCCTCTATCAATTATTATCAGACACTATAGTTATTTTATGTCATGAGGCCTTCCAGACAAAAGGCAAATCCAGTGAGCAGCGAGGGAATATTTTGCTGTGAGATGCTGCAGAACAGATAAGGAATGACTGAAGGCTTAAATCTCTATTAACTGCCATCTTCCTCAGCGCCCGGGTGAAATATAAACGCTGATGAAGTTTACACATCTGACAAGTGACGACAAGGTTATCATAAGTTAGGCCAGCACATATCACGGCTGTGTTAATCTCTCTGGTAGAGCATTGTGATCACATCGCGTGTCCTTGAAATGGATAGTTTATGATAGGAAGCTAGTCTGTGTAACATCAGGTACAGAGGGCTTATCTGAATAGCACAGCCTCCTCTACTTATCACTGGAACTCTCACTTTATGTCTTTTATAATGTAGCTACAGCAGCAGCCCTGAAGGATTTACTGCACGTGTGTGAGGAGGATCTTCTTATAGGAGCATCTCAACACAGCGGGAGTGACAGCTTCCAACGCACAGTGAAGGAGCTAACGTAACGACTGGAATATAGGCCCTCGATTGTGGTCTAGACTTTTTATTGCCAGTATTCATATCACAACAGTGAAAAGTTAGTGTCCACCTCATCTTAAGTTAGGGTGCAAAGTCCATCCTAAACCATATGTTGAAACTAGTTAGTTTGTAATTTAAGTTGTATCATTGTTTGGTTGCACCCAAGCGGCAACCACTAGTCTCAAAATATGAAGCCTATGCGGAAGTGTTATTAACTGCAGTTCACTGAGTATTCACTTGAGGCTGGCTGCAGAAACACCGGAAACCACATACACACCCATTTGAAAAAGACAATCTTTGCAGCATTAATAAACATGTTTACAGCATGGTTAAAAAACGACTTGGGTCTACGTTATCTTATTTCTCTATCGGCACACACTGTAAGGGGGCTGAATTTTTTTCTGACACAATGGTTCAGAAGGTATTAAGATTACGATTTTTCCCATTTAAGGACATGACTGACTTGATTGACAGGTGGGAACACTGTAGCTGTTGTCTAGGAGGCTCAAACCCCGCCTCTTTACCTCACACTACGTTTGGTTGAGTTCAGTATTACCAATATGGCTCCCGCCGACAGTTGGCTTCAAAAAAACGTTCAGGAACAGATGGGTTCTTGTGAACATCTTTGTTCTTGATGTGTTGTTTGTTTAAGTGCTAACTTAACTAACTTAAGTTCATGGCCTATAAACAAGCTCACGGCAACTGCCCTAACTGGCGTTAATTGACAAACAGCAACATAAAGGTAAGTTAAGAATGACAAAGCATGTTGGTATGGTAATAATTAATCTCTGGTGTGTTGTCAGCACATCACAGCTGGTTGAACTCGGCTTCTCCTCACCCTCAAGTGATCCTCTCTTTGAAAACAGTGCGCCATCACAACCGGTCTTCATGGAGGCCTTTACACCGACTCAGAGCTAGGTGTAAAATTCAAGATGTAACTTACGCCTTTGTCGAAACTACCTCAGCTAGTGCAACGCCCAAAACGTTAGTAGAGTGTAAACTCTGTAAACATACACACAGCTGGTGCTACCCAGTGCATGACGGTCCGTGCTGGAAATTACCCTGATTTTGTAAAGAAAACATGCGATTCCAGCACAAGAAAAAACACTGATAGTGGATACAGGCCCTTATAATTTACATGACTCACTCAACAAAAGCAGGGGCATTTATAATGCTAAGATAAATATAATTGTATCACTTCTACAATCGGTTAAACTAATAAACACAGTATAAAAGTTAACTCTGTTGCATTTTTATTTATCAAGATGACAGGTCAACCAGGGATTGCAAAGAAAATGTATGTAGACTTACAAGTATCTTGCTAATCAGACAGAATTTATCAATCTGTCTGCCAGTTGGGATACAGATGTTGGAGATGAGAGGAAGACAGATGAATTTTGTCCGAGTCCAGTACCTGGAGCTTCATCTGACCAGTTTTGATAACTGTCAGTTTCAGGGCGGCAGATAATAATCTCCTCAGCTCATATAATATTTAGGAGAGTTTCACCACAACCCTGCTCATAGTTCAACCCCGCTCAAGGTTGTTTGATGCCAGGCTTTCCACATGTCAACATCTATCCACATGATGTGGTGTTAAAGTGCTCTGGGGTAAAATAACTGGCAGAAGCTCATGAAATTGACATGGAGTTTTTCTGTAGGGCACAGAAACTCAACTAACACAAATACAGCAGATTTTGAAAGAGTGTGTGACTACATGGCTGTACAGGAACGATCTAGAAAGCCTCTATCAATAAACAATGAAACTTTCTGACAGACTATTTATCTTGCTGCTGCAGAAACACACATTTCTAGCCAACAAAATTTAGTGTCTCTGTTCCCATGTGTCCTGAAGCACCAGGGCCTGAATGTTGTGTGCTCTTTCTATTGTGTCAAACATTCTGCTGTGAAATAGCTATGTCCAGCATTTTGAGCCTTACGTTGAAAGCACACATAAACATCTAGATTTGAATCCATGACAATACAATCTCAGAACCCACACAGGCTACTGTCAGCCACCACAGTCATTGTCTAACTCCTCAGGCTCGTCCTGTGTGGCCTGCAGTTAACTTTAAAGCCAAGACTCCCTTTACCATGTGCTGCATTGTTTACAGTCCAATTATCAACTTCAGAAGTGAAGCACAATTTGCTTCTCTAGATATTTATACTTTGTTAATTATATATCTGAGGGTAGAGGCCGTTCATGTGTTTGCTGAGTCTTAGTTTCACTGTAGGTAGTAAGTTACACAGAGGCTTCACTCTGGCTTTCTGTATTGTTTTGAACCTGAATAAGAAACTGATTTTCTGTTTTTTTTCTTGCAATAAATGCATCTTCATTTTGCTGAAATAACATCATGATGCAGATTTGTAAAAATAAACAATCTAACTTTGTCAGGTCTGTCTTCAAAAGATGAAGAAAAAACTTGAAATGGTTTTGCTGTTAAAAAGAAGCTAGATCAATCAACTCTGCACTTCAAGATCTTGGGAAATCTGATTGGCTTTTGCGACACGTCAAGCATCAGCGTCTTTGCTGCTGCAAATACAAGAAAATATGCAAAATCAAAACCACAAAGCTGTTAAAGGAAAATGATGCAAAGCCAGCCAAAGTGCTCGAGGCCTAAAGGGGTGCTCAGTGGAACAGTTTCTTTTGATGGACATTATTTGCGTGATTGCAGATTAGTTCCCCTTAATGCCACCGTACAACTCCAACCAAAGAGTCAATGGACAGTGAAAATCTGTCTGGAAATGAGTAAATACACATGTTTTCAAATCTATTAGAAATTGTCAGACAAAAGCTAATGTGTGCATTCATTACTTAATTAGCATGTTCATTAGCATTTAGTTAATGTGTTCTGTCAGCACCAACCCCCATACGAGCTGGTTCACAATACAGTCTTACAAACGGACCTTTCAAAGTACGAGAGTCCCATTGAGAGTTTGCTTTCAGTGTCTACATCTGCACATGGTGAAGTGTTGTTTAAGTCACTGTTGTTGTAACTTTTCCACAAGGCTGTCAGAGAGCTGGACCCATTAAATATAGATTTAAAGGGATAGTTCTGTTTTTTTTTAAAAATGGGGTTGTGTGAGGGATTCCTCTATATTAAATGCATTAATCATAGGAGGTCATGGTCAGCTCTGCCCCTTTGTTTAGAAACCGCTTCAGACGGTCAAGTTAACCAATTTAGTGGATTTTTAAAAAGTTCTTTAATGACCTGAACATTAACGTTGTTGTAAGTGCACAGTGTTTTTTAAATATTTTAGCCATCTTCTTGTCGTGAGTTGTTCTTGTTTTGGTGTTGTGTTTTCTTTGTTGTAATCTTTCTTAGATTTCTGGTTTCATTTTGTAGTTTTACCTTGTCCTTCAGGTCTTGTTTCCTACCTGTGTTTTAAACATGATTCTTGGGTTTCTTAGTGATCCTTGTGTTGTATTCTTTGTGTGTTTTTCTATTGTATTGTATTGTGTTTACTGTTTTATTTTGTAGTTCATGCTCTGTGTGTCTGGTTTAATTTTACTTCCTGTCGTTGTGTGTTTCCCTCAATTTTGATTGCACTAATTTGTTTAACTTGTGTGCCGTCACACCTGTGTAGATTACCCTGTGTATTTAGCTCAACTGTTTCCCCTTTCCCCCGTTAGTACATTGGGCTTTTTGTTGTCAGTAAGTTTTTATTCATCTCTTTTTCTTTAGTAAACCTTTTAATCTACATTTTGGGTCCTGCACCTTTTGTTTCTCTTAACATGACATTTCTTTGCCGCCAGAAAGCCTTTGTTTCATCACTATTTGAGAACTAACCCGGGACCTCCACCAGATCCGTGTCCAGTCCGTATCCGATCTGCTGTGGTCCGGCTCTGTGCTCTCAAATCCGTCAACAACCACCGGCAGTGTTTTCAGAGCACAGCACCGGACGGCTGAAGTCATGTGACCAAGGTTTTCCTGTGGTAATCCCTAAATCAAGGATTCTCCTCCTCCTCTCTTCATCCATGTTGTCTTTCTGGTCCTCTGAAAACGTCTGACCTGTTGACTCCAGGCCTGGCTCCGCTCATCATGACGGTTTGTTGTTGTAGTTAAGTGAAATACGATCTGGTGATAACACAGAGTGTTTTATTTTGAAAATTAACCGGATGTTTTCATTTTGTTTTGGTGCCTGATTTCCTGTCCCGCTCCATCTGCTCTGTTGAGATTGATGCATCTTGCTCCACGGCTACTAAGACAGTCCTTACACAGGACTATCCCATTAAGTCCTATTAACACAGATAACTTCTTGTTTATTGATGATGAAGAAACAATGGAAAGTAAGGATTTTACTTTAAATTTGGATACATTTTAAGGTAAATACACAAATATGTTGACTCATTTGACATAAGTGAACAACAACTGAATCACCAAAAGTATCTTTGACTGAGCCTAGATGTTGTGAGACAACTATCCATTTCCTTACCTTACCAGAAGTCTGTAATAAAGAGCATAGTCTCCAGGTGAAGCGCTGAATGAATTGACCCTTTTCTCAGCCTTTCCGTCTCAGCAGGTCGTACCAGGAGAACATTTACATTGCAAATTGTTCTCATTTCCCCTGCACTCAGAAAAATGAGCTTAAGCATCTCGTCCAATTACTGCCACGCTGTCCTAAATTCCACTGCTTCACGCTGTGTGCAAATTTCACCCTTCAATTGACTTAATACCCGTGACTTAATACCCTTACTCTAATTTAATTCTAAAAAGAGCTGTTGACCTACGTACTTGTGGCGCTCATTATTCTGAATGGCTCCATTTATCTTGTCGTAGGGACTGTTAACTGCAGGGGAATAACTAAAAGACACCAGAAAATGCTTCTGAGCATTAACAACTACCTGTTTATTAATGACAGTGAAGTAAGTTGATGCTGATTTATCGGAAAGATATCATATCACCCACTGTCCTAGTTTAAAGTTATTTTTATGATTGTGACCAATACTAGTTACCTGATCTCATCCCGGCAGGACTGTATCTATATATGTTTTCTCATTTAGTTGTAATTTTGATTTTCTTCACATCGTGCCAGATGAGGGAAAATAACTTCAACTGCCACTGTCTCTGCTAAAACGCTAAGTCCTGCAGCGAGGACTCATTCAACGAAAACCATTAGTGTGACCATTAGAGGGATGAAGCAACAGGGAGGCAGCTTTGGACAAATTAGTTTGAGAGGCGACATAAAAAACCGAAACGTTACGACTGCAGTGAATTCTCACTCGCACAAACACACCAGCCAAAAGACATAAAGCACTAAAAATGATATTATTAAAGTGAAACAGAAGAGAGACTTGGAGTTAATGTTCTGAAGTGTTCCAAAGAAATCTATATTACGGTTTGTTTTTTAGCGAGTGCAGCTGTGAGTTCTGCAACACTACAGGAACAGAGCAGCTTAAAAACAGGCAAAAAGAGATCTCATAAAACTTGCTGAGTTATCTGAGGACACAGAGATACTGGGCTTACAATAACTAAAGATGGATGACACATCTGAACCTCCTCCTCCAAAGATGAAGCCATAATATCCTCTGCTGCCATAGTGTGCTCAGTGGGGGCTAGTTAGTGAAGCTGTGGTGATGGTAAAAAGTCAAACATCCTTCAGGTCAGTGCAGCTCATAACTCACGGCCAGTGAAAGTCCAATGATTCTTGTCTCTGTGTTTGTTATGTTTCCGCTCACCATCCCTCCTCTACTCTGCCTCACAGAGCTGAAGGAGTCTCATTTGTCAACAGAGCTGTCAATCAGTGTGTTTTATCCAGTGGTGTATGGGTCCCTGAGAAGTGGGTATACTCTTAAGTTATATATATAAATATATATACATGAGTATTTGTGTATCCATCCACAAACATATGAGTGTAAGGAGAGAGACATGTTTTTTGCCCACAAGGCAAAGGGCAGGTATGTCCTGTCCTACTCTATCTCTGATTGGATTACAGGTATCCTTACCAATGAAGTCAAGAATGAGTACTAGCCAATTAGAGACAGAATTGGGTGGGTCATGCCTTTGCCATCCTTGAAAATAGGCTAGTGTACTGCTGAATGAAAGGTAAATGGAGAGAATTTAGAAGTGGGCATATGTGACATAGTCTGTCAAAGAAGTGGTATACGCAATTTGGTCAGGGAGAGAAGTGGGTGTACGTCATATACCTGTGTATATACCCTCCACTTCACCACTGGTTATACCCCTTGAATAACTAATTGAAACTAAACTTCTCAGACAAATAAACACTTGGACACATGTCAACACTTGAAGGACTAGAGTTGTAATGTTACTAAAAGTTTGAATCATGATACCATACCAGTAAAAATCTTTTGATATCAATACCTGTTATCTATACTGTGCCAAGATGAACGAACAGATGGACAGACTGAAAGATAATTCAAATAGAATAATATAAAAAAGAACTCCTGGGCACCCAAAGTGGATATTTGATATCCATATTTGATTTTCAACCTGCACACACAGCTGGTGCATAAGAAGTCTCTGAACAGACCAACATTTGAAAGTAATGAAATATTAAATAAAGTATAATAAATATTAAATATTAAATATTCACTATTGGTTAACGTTTCTCATTCAGAAGAGGTGTGTGATGGTGTGTATCTGAAGAGAGTGCTCTCTGTCTTGATATTGTGGTCATTTTACAGGCGTCAGTTATTGTGCAGGGCTGTGAAAGACCCTGACAACAGTCCACAGGGCAGGACTGATAAACACATACAGGGACCAGGTGACTAATCTGTCTCCAACAATCATAAACATAAAATGTGCATCATCATGAGAAGCCTGGGGACTTAGCGAATTGTATGCATTTGCCGACCTATGAATGAGCAGTTAGCAGTGTAAAGGCTGTGATGGAGGGCAGAGCAGAGACACACAGCAGTCAGCAAGAAGCATGGCTGTTTTCAAAACGGCCTGCTACATACTACCTACGAATGTAGTGGGCAGTAGGTACTACCTACTACATACTTCATTTAAACTTAGTCTGTAGTATGACTGTTCTGCTGGATCTGTTATGCAGGATGTTGAGCCAGATGTTGCTGGATTTCCGTTTTCAGAAAGGGGAAGTAAACAACGGCCAAGCTGATAGAAAACCTGCTTCTTTAGCATTCACAAATGATTTAAAAAGGTAAGAAGTGGTTTATATGGAATTTAATCATTTTCACAGCACTTAAAAACTGAGTGCCCCTGGTCTAAAGAGAATCAAAAAGAAAAAGTGGAACGAGCGCTGTGCATTGTGGGATACAGTACGCGAGGGAGACTGGTTCGATGCATACTGCAAATTTTTTTCCTGAATCAGTACGACATCCGGGTAGTTTTGGCATCCTGCAGATTTTGCTCTTTTTCACATACTACATACTGAATTTTGGCCAAATCAGTACGTACTGCTAGTAGTTATAGTAGGTGGTTTGAAATCAGTCCATGACTTTAGCCTTCTCTTGTTTAATTTTATCTCTATGGAAGCCAACCACCACAGCTCAATCTCCCCTCCCTCTCTCTCTCTCTGTTGTTGGCTGCTCTGGGTGAAAAGTATAAATGTAGATGTCATGGCTCAGGCGGTGGTAGTGTTCATCCAGCTTCCTGCTCAACTCATCTCCCCTGGATTGAGTATTCTCATAACTCCCTGGTCAGCTCTGCGACAGGTATGTCCCTCTTTATGGCAGCTAATGGTTTCCAGCCTCCCTTGTTTCCATCCCAGGAGTCAGACATAGTGGTACCTTCAATACAGGAGCACCTGCGGCGATGCAAACAGGTGTGGAGATTGGCTAGACAAGCCCTTACCAGGACTGCAGCCCAGAGCCAGCGTGTAGCTGATCGACGACTACCAACCTGGGCAGAAGGTTTTACTGTCTTCCTGCGACCTTCCGATGCAGACTGACTCCTACAAACTGGCACCCAGGTACATTGGGCCATACGAGGTGTACAAAGTTGTTAAACCTGCTGCTATTTGTCGCTGTCTCCCACCTGCAAGGTGCACCCTGTCTTTCATGTGTCCCTTCTCAAACCAGTCTCCACGAGCCCTCCGACCCCCCACTTATTGATAACCACCCAGCCCACACTGTCAGCCGACTGCTGGATCTATCGGTCAGTACCTGGTGCTCCTGCCACTTCAGTGCCAGATTATTCCTTCGCCACCGATGACCATGACTAGTGTCAAGTTTTTTACCTGAAGATTTAACTGTGTTCTGATTTTTCCTGCTGTTTGTTCTCCTTCATGTGCAGCCATCTCAGATCACGGCAAGCCCACACCAAGTTCTCCACCAGGCCAGACTTTCCAGCCAGCATTCTGGATTCTTCTTCTTTCTTGATGCCTGCAAGCTCAATTTTTGTCAAATAAAAGGACTTAATCTTCTACCGTGTCTATCTCAGCTCAGGGTCAGATACCTGAGAACACACCCTGACATATGATCTTTTCTTTTCCATCTAACAAAAATAATAGTTATTGTATTGTTTAAAAGCATGTGGTATTGAAACACATCAAAGTGTAGAAACCAAACCAGGGCATGTATTTTTAATTATTTTGACCCATGCCCTCATTCCCCCTCGCTGTGACGAACTGTAACGTCCATTTATTTACACAGTGTATGGTTTTAATGAATCAAAATCATGTAGTCTTTGATAAAGACTATAATAATAGTGTATAAATGATGTCACCTGGCTTCATTTTCAGCCCGGGAGGTTGCTGCTTGAGAAAACATTTCTGAGAATTGTAGAAGATTAATTCTGTGACTCTATCCCATCAGGAGACGGCCTCCCAAATATTAATCAAATGTTGGGTTTTCTCTCTCAGCACTTCTTACCTGTGTGCAGAGTAGACAGGTTTAAAGGCAGAATAAAATTAGCAACAGTAAAGATCCTTTTGTGTCTGTGAAAATATCTTAGACAGCTGAAAACACACACACACGCACACACACAAACAAACCTCCTCCTACCCTGTCAAATCTCCTCCTCAAGCTCCCTCCAGCAGACCCTGAAATAATTCATCAGGGTGTTCGTCTCAGGATCCTGATCCACAAACAGCAGAACATCCAGGCGCCAATCATCTGGGAAATTGATCCTCCCGAAGACTGACAACCACACGGCGTGTCGTGGTGTGTTTGTTTGGAGGTGATGTTTCATTCAGTAAGTACAAACACGAAGCTGATCACAGTGCTGCTTTCTTCTTCTTTATATCTCCATTGCCGCTCAGACTTGGACAGTTTTCCCCGGTTGGCTTCTGTTTTCCCTTTAATTGAATTTGTGGCGTATTGACAAAGCGCTTAAATGTAAAGAGTCTCTGCTCACTGCCTTTGTCAATAATGGATAAAGGGAAATAACTTCCCTCATAACTTGAAACATGCGCTTTGTTATTCTCAGAGCATTGTAGTGAAACTATCAATGGGGAACATTTAGAAAGAGTTTCTCCTTAGGTGCAAGTTTCAAAGGACACATTATGATATGTTTTCAAGCTAATGCAACATCTCCCTGCATCACAGAGTAATAGTCTCTGAACATATAAGTGCTCCCGACACTTCAATAAAATGGGAAAGGGAACAGGGGAAGTATATTGGAAACACAAAGTCTTTCTCATTACATTAATAATGGCTTTTATACCTCTTTAAAACATGTCTCCCCGTGTTTCTTTAAACTGGAGAATCACAAAAGCAGAGAGGCTTCTACGTATATAAAACACATCTCATTATAGTCAAGTCTTCTTTCCCTAATTCTATCTGTTTTATTAATTATGAGTCACATTTTAATCTCTTTATTCTGTTTTTATTGTTTTATTTTTATGATTTAAATTACCCAGTCTGCTGCCCTCCTCGTGCTTTTACCCTGCACTCTTGATCCTGTTCTTTCTCCCCTCTATATGCTCCCCTGGCCCAAATTGTTAGCCATTTTGGTTGCATATCTTATCATTCCTATGCTGATGACACTCAGGTATATGCAGTGGCGGACAGTAGTAAAGTAAATCTACTTGAGTACTGTACTTAAGTACATTTTTTGAGTATCTGTACTTAACTTCAGTATTATTTTTTGGAGATAATTATTACTTTTACTCCAATACATTTAGGAGACAATTATTGTACTTTTTGCTCCACTACATTTCTATCAGTGATCTAGTTACTCACTACTTTTTGAAGTCATCTCATGAATTTCCTTCTCTTTCATTCCAGATGAACATTTCAAACTAAATTGTCTGTCCTTGGAGTCACTTAGTTTCTGTTTTTATTCCATGGTATAGTTTT
Organism: Notolabrus celidotus; assembly: GCF_009762535.1. Lineage (NCBI taxonomy): Eukaryota > Metazoa > Chordata > Actinopteri > Labriformes > Labridae > Notolabrus > Notolabrus celidotus. The sequence goes on from NC_048289.1 coordinate 6,383,763, forward strand.
TAGAGATTTCAAGTAATGGTTTCTAGATTAACATAATGTACTCCTATGTATTCTTGACTGCACTTATGTATTGTGAAAATACAACGTTTTGAGATATTTTAAAAAGTACTTGAATACTTAAGTATCTTAAAAAGCAAGTACTTCAGTACTTTAACTCAAGTAATAATCTGACAGAGCAACTTTCACTTGTATTGGAGTAATATTTGACATTGAGTATCTATACTTTGACTTAAGTAATGAAGACATGTACTTAGTCCACCACTGGTATATGTCTCTGTTAATCCTGATGACCACAGGAACTTGGTCTCCTTTGAAAACTGCCTGGCTGCTACTGGAAGTTGGATGTCTCATAATTGTGTTCAACTGAATTCAGATAAAACACAGCTTCTTCTTATTGGCCTTGAATGCTCCACGAACAATAGAAATGATAGAAATTTGATGTTCATGTGGAAAATATTGGTCCAATCATGTTTCACAAGATCATCCATGCAATAATCTATTATTATTATTATTACTTGGCTTGACTTCTGTAATTTATTTTCCACCTGCCTCAGTCAATCTGTGCTAACAAAACTTTAACTTCTACAGGATGCTGCTGCCAGACTTTCAACTCATCCAGAAAGAATGATAGACTGCAAAGAACGTAGACATATTTCAGTGGCATCACCATATTGAAAATGCTGAATCCTTCTGTTCATTTCTGACTAAATCAGAAACCAGCAAAGAGGTGCAGTTGAGGCCACAGCCGAGCCACCTGGTGAAGAGCTACAAAACATCCAGCTGTCAGTCAAGTCCATAGACTGTATAAATAATGGACGTAGTATCCGTGACGTCAACCATCTGTTCCTGAGTGCTGTTTTGAAGCCAATCGTTGACAGGAGCCATATTGGAAATGCTGAACTCAACATAACTTAGTGTGAGGTAAAGAGGTTTGAGCCTCCTAGCCAACAGCTACAGTGTTTCCACCTGTCAGTCAAGTCAGTCATGTCTTTAAGTGAGCAAAACATGTAATCTTAATATCTTCTGAACTGTTGCGTTATAAAAAAATTAACCCCCCTTACAGAGTGTGCCGATAGAGAAATTAGCTCTTCAAACCAAGCTGTTTTTGAACCAGGCTGTAAACATGTTTATTATTGCTGCATATAACGTCTTTTTTGAATGGGTGTGTATGTGGTTTCCGGTGTTTCTGCAGCCAACCTCAAGTGGACGCTCAATGAATTGCAGTTTATAACACTTCCACATGGGCTTCATATTTTGAGACCTGAGGTTGCTGCTTGGCAAAGTCAGGCTGTAAACATGCTTAATTATGATGCCTAATATGACATTTTAATATGAGCTCTGATGGGGACTGACTCTCATTTCTGAAAACCCAGAAGTTGCTGCTTGCTAAGTAGCAGATGACTATGATGTGACCTGTTTGTTAGTTAACTGCTACTTTAGAGCTGCAAGTTTGTTTGTTTTGGAGGCAGAAGTGAGCATATTTGGATTAGGGAAGGGTGCCAGAGAAGTAAAGAGTAAGTTGTCAGCTCAGGCTAGCTCTCGTATGGTTTTTAATAATTCATAAAGACTCATTAAACTGTCTTTGAGGACGTCTTAACACTGAAAAAGAAATGTACCAGTGAGTCGTTGTAAGGAAATCTCAAAGTTAACCACTCTTTTAAGCAAACCCTGCTCCACAGACTATTTAACTTTTATTATAACTTTAATAAATCACCTTACCTGCAGCGTTGCCACCTGGTGGCCATAAGACAGAATGCATATTTAAGGTAATTCCTCATCAACCTCACTTGTCAAACCCAGAGGGTGTGTCCACTTATTTTGAACAGTCTCCATCCAGGGTACAATTCTATAAAGTTATGCAGTCTTTCTTTAAGTGCTCAGGGCTTCGTCCAAAAAGTACAGAGATGGTTAAAAGAAAAAGGTTTTCATTACAGAAAGAAAAATTTCAGGTTCCAAAATGACAGAAACAATGTCTGCAGAAGCCACAGCAGGTCTAACATCACCTAAATCTATCCTGAGATGTCTGTGGACTCGCTGACTCTTGCTTAAATGAACAGTTTAAGTTTGCAAAACACATTTATTGAACGCCTGTCTCTGAGGGATGTGTTTCTTAATTAATCATTTGAGGTGGTGTCACTGGGCTCGCTGGGCATGCTTTATCTTTGACACAGAAGGTGTATGAGGAATGGTCCTCCTGCACACGCAATATCAAAACGAGCTGTCATCTGCGTGGCAGTACCAAGCCCAGGCACTTGAATTATTCAAAAATAGCGGGAGGCAGGGGGCTACTCTGAAACCTCCCGCTGTGCCAGCTCTGTAAAATCACTTAAAAATGGAACAACACCACGGGAGCCAGCCAAAAGAAAAGAATCAAAAAAGACAGACTAACCCTGCATGCAGTTATTTTGACTCCCGACCTGGCCAAGGTAACCATGATAATCTTGTTAATGTATTTTTCTTGCGGCAAAGCCTGACTGAATGAGAGAAACATGGCCCTGACCATCAATAAATTCACCTTCCTCAGCTGAAAAACACCTAAGACTGCAATCTTTCACTGTCTCTCAGCCCTGCGCCCTCAGGTTTTCTCTGCTTCAATGCTGAAATAGAGATATAGAAAAAGAAGTTGTACTTTTTTCAGAAAGAAAAATAAAACTTGACTTTTGTTGCTCTTTATTTAAAAACATCCAGGGCTCAAATAAAACTAGTTTACCTATTTTTCTCCCAACTGACTGACCCCCTAAAGTTTAGCATTTTTATCTTGTTGAAAGTCCTTATCTTGTTTGTAGGAGACAATTATCATATTAGCACAAGATGAGTTGTTTGTGTGCTCCCTTGTTTTCTCTTGTGTGCTGAATCAGTCATGAATATTGTCTTTTGTCTCCAACACAGCGTCTATTATGGTAACAACAGGACCATACTAGGTTTCTTACATCCGTCTTATTAGTTATAATAGGTAAGACATTAAGTATAGAGTATCAGTCTTATCTCATCTTAATCCACCATGAGCAGAGCACTTTGCAGTATTTAGCATGTTACAGCCCTAAGGAAAAACTTTCTTTAAACAGGCAGAAACCTCCAGCAGGACCAGACTCATGTTAGACACACATCTGCCTGTGTTGGAATTTGAAAGAGGGATAGAAGAGAATAAGAGAGAGAGATGATAGTGATGAGACGGATAGAAGTAGAAGTAGTAGTAGTAGTAGCTGTTGCCACTGGAGTCCGGAACGTCCATGGCACCTGGAATCTGGAACGTCCACAGCAGCAGGCTGTCTATGGCAGCGACTCAGAGGAACCTCTAAACAGCATCCAATGAACATGCCTGCATAGAGTGCATTAAGAAACTCAGACAGTGAGCTGATTTTAAAGTTTGATTTGGATTAATTCAAGGATTCTCCTGTGCAGGTGCTGATCGCTCTCAGATTAGGCAAAGATAGGACTCTTCTCATTCAGGTTTGGTGCATTCAGTGTAAGTTTGAGTCAAAGAATCAGTCGTAGCGAAGTCTGATATAAGAGAGATGACCGACTGAGTTAATACCCAGATGGTGCACTCAGCCCTCGCTGTCTAAAGGGTGATTTATACTTCTGTGTCACCCCTACGCAGCAGGGGTTGACGTGGACCTGAGCCCCACATACTTGTGCGCCGATGTGTCCGTATCGCGCAGCAATGCTCCGCCAAAACACTTGAGGGCAGTGTGGTCTCTCTGATAGCCGGTCGCCTGCTTTCAGCCCCGCTACGATCTCTGTTTACTTTTCCACAGAGATTCAGAGCGTGTTATGTTAATCTACAGCTGATACATGTTGCTGTTTATCATACAGACATGATTACATGAAGAATAGAGAGGAGGAGATGAAATACACGGCCGATGTTGGGGATCCCGGAAGTGATGTAAATGCAGGAAACACAATGTCGCTGAGTGGACCAATCACAGGGCTTGCGGTCTGAGTTGATTCTATGGGTTGTTACATTTTTGAGGAGGTGCACGTCAGCTTCGTGCGTAAGCCTCTGCGTAGGTACGGGAGCTATGCTGACCCGCAGCGTAGGCTACGCCGTCGATTTGACGCAGAAGTATAAATCAGCCTTAAGTCAGAATTAAGACACAAGACCTCCTCTTCGCTGGTGAAACGGCGCTCTCTTGGCTAATGTTGCTGAATATGTAATCATGGGTACATTAACTGTGAAACAACCTATAGGGTAGGCTGACAATCCTGCTGTTAGACACATCCAGCTATAGCTGGGTTTGGTCAGAAAACAAGTGCTTCTTTAATTCCTGTGTAGGTTGCATGATGTGTGTCTGAAAGCTGTAAACTGTTCACACAAGGTGTGCATAACCCTGTATAAATTGGGGGTAAGGTTCAACTTTTGTTGGAGGAATCCAGTCTCACCTTCTGGCTCTGACCTGAACTTTTCTGAACCATCAAATCATCATATTTTTAAAGTGTGGCACTTCTCTAACATTTATTTCCCCCAGAAATTACTCTGGGCCACAAAATGTAGGAGATAGATGGCCATTTTAGTTCTGTGCTTCAAAATAAAAGCCTCTCTTGTTGTTTCCTTTGTGGGCAATTAGAAAAATAACGTATCACAGCAGTGTTGTCCTTCAATGTCTGAACAATGTTAGACTCTAGTCCATCTGCTTTTTGGCATCCAAAAACGTCAGTACTCGTGGAGTCTCCATACTTCCCACTGGCTCACAGAGCTCAATGTTTGGGAGGAGGTCTGCAGTGGGTGCTCCATGGTTTTGGAGCTGACACCATAAATCAGGGGTTTTATTGTGTATTGTAAAGCTCTGTGCTCAGGCTGGACCCTCCTGAAACAGGAACAGATCCATTTTTATACTCCATTCTTTGCATTGACCTTCTATGTCTACTGGGTTTGAGCGATGGTAAAAAAAGTTGAATAGCTTGGGGAATATTTTACCGTATGGATATTACTGCAGGAGAAAGTATTTGAATAAAGCCTATGGCAAACTCTGTCCATCCTGAGCATACTCTAACCCCTCAGTTCTCCCCTCAGAATTGGAGAGGCTGCAGAGAGGACGGGGTTGTCCAAATGTGCTGCAGGCGATGCTTTATTCACACGGCTGTGACCTTGGGACTTCGAGATCCATTAAACTGTGATTAGTTTTGATGTTATTCTGCTGACTCAAGCCGAGGTGTGTGCTGCTGTCCCTCACCGGGGAGAGGCCTCATAAACTCAATTCCACTCATCGCTGTATCAATATCACCTGAATTATGAATAAAAACAGCCTGATGTACAGGAGGAGATTGTTATATTCTCAGGGTGTTAGCTTAATGTACAGACTCTTTGCTCCTGCGTGCTCACACACTTATTTCACATATTGACTGTCTTTCACTCACATGTACCTACGAGTATATACATTAGACATTAAAAGGACGCTGAGTGAGACGTGTCGACTGATAAATAATGAAAATGAAGCCAAGCTCGTCTCTCACCTGGTTGCTGCAGATATCAGAGTGCGGTTAATGGTGCTACATGGACATGACTGTACCTGATAAGAAGCTGTGATCTACGCTGGAGGTCTCAAACATGTTTCACTGCAGACAATGTTCAATACGGATAATGCCTCTTTCCCTCGCTGTTCAATCCCTTTAAAGTCGAGCACATTTCCTGATAACTTTAATTTCAGAGATTTAAAAACAAAAGCAACAATCTCACTTTGATTGCAGACATCACACTCTCTGCTTGGTTGATCTTTGTCAGGTCTCCTAATGATGATGTCTTTACAGCAGCTGTTTAAAGACGATCCTGGGAAATGAAGTAAAACTCAATGTGTCATTATCTTGTGATTGCTGCATTTGTTTGTGCAGTAAGTGTGTGTTTTATATCAATAAACCTAACTGTGTGGTATTCAACCCCTGCATGGATTATCAGTTGGATGTTTTCTTAAATAAATTTGACGTTATACAGGAAGATGAGAGCAGAAATAACAATAATTTCTTGTGATAAGCCTTCTTTCTTTTTATTATGTATGGCACATGATGGATTCTGGGAATTGAGGGCCAGAGAAATGTAATGCAAATCCTCAGAAGCGGCTTTTTCTTTCCCTCGTAGAGATGTCAGAGTGTCAGGCGGTCTTCTTGGCAATGTCAGGCGTATTAGTCTGAACATAAAGACAGCGCTGTTGTTTTAAAATGCTTAGCTGCAGAGCTCATTGAGAGGTTATCTTCTTAAGCTGCTATCATTATTTCTCCATAAATAAAAACCTGAGGTCACCACTGAAGGTGTTCACTCTCAGAGAATCCAGATGGTGGACGAACATGAGCTCGTGCATCCTTTTTCATTCACTGCAGACCGTCACTGATGTTCTGATATAATAAATGGTTCTCACGTAATGCGGACTCAGTTTAATCTGACACTAATCTGCTGAGCTGGGAGGTCAGTGTTGATGATTGTTTATGCTGACCTTTGAACTCTTCACAGTGAACATTGTGGTAACTCTGTCATCGGTTGCTTTTGATTAGTTATGTTTCTTCCTTGTTTTGTATCTTGGTTTTGATTTTCTGTGTTATTTTACAGTCTTGTTTTCTGTTGGTGTATTTGTTGTGTGTGTTGGATGGCAACTCAATGTTTTTGCAAGTCTGAGGAGGAGCAGGTTATCTCAAAATGTCACTCTGTGCTAAATAAACCCTTCACTGAGAGCTTCATGGTGTGTGGATCTTTGGATCTCTGTTCCTGTCACGTGTCAGAAAACCAAAAGAAGGAGGCCCCAAGTGTAGAATAAAATTTAAGAAAAACAAAAACTAACTTCAAACAAAAACACTGGGAGCACAAGAATACACTTGACGCGACACATCACAGCACACAATGAACCGACACAGAGAGGAGGAAACACAGAGGCCTAATCTCAATGTCCTCCCTGAACCCTAAGCCCTGAGCCTGTCTTGACTTAATTGACGTCACCTGGAAAGTGATTGAGGGCAGGAGGCTGTAAGGGCTCAAAAGTTTAGAACTGGGAATCAGACAGCACTTTGCGACTTCTCACTGAAGGGAGGGACCGCCTGACTGTCTGCCATGTGATCCAGGTTCTTAGAGTACAGGCTGCTTAACCACAAAATGTAAAATATATAACTACATTTATAAACTATACTGCATATATGTCTGAGGGTAAATATATTTTGGCTGTTTTCTACATTTATACTTACAGGCAAACTTTGTTTTGTAAGGCCAGCATTGGTTGTACCTTTCTGCTTCTTGTTAGCTGTCTCTCTTTTTTAAAATGTAATGTTACAGCGTTCATGCATGGGGGCTTCCACTGGGAATACCGTCACAATGCTATGAACTCTGGGTAATTCCCTTACGCTAAGTCTGCAAAAATGCCCACTTACAGAGAGGGGGCATAAAGGGCTCAAAAAGTCTGAGAGATCCCTCACGAAATTGAAGATTTGACTGTGAGACGGCCCTAAGCCCTCATGTACTTAGCCGGAATGCACCTCAAAGTCAGTGAGTGTGGACATTGAGATTGGGCCAGAGACTAAATACTCACAGGGGCAAACGAGACAGGTGGAAACAATCAGCACACAATCAAAAATGGAGGGAAAACAGACAAACACAGGTCACAAAGGGAACAATAACTACAAAATAAAACAGGAAACAGAAGAAAAAATAGAAACATCAGAGAAAATACACAAGGAATAAAGAACACAATTAACACAGAGGGGAAAATAACAAATGTTGACAAAAAGCAACTCATGACAGTTCCTAACAAATAACCATTCAAAATAACAATAATCAAATTTAAACACAGGCCAGGAATCTGCTTGACACTTTATTGCAACAGCCAATCAGCATTTAGCCTTCCCCAGCTGTCTGCAATGCATAAAAAACAATCGATCCAACCTCCATTCAACAAACAAACATTTATAGTTACTTACTTTTTACAGTGAAACTGAGACTCACCAGAAATAGAGGAACGGCCGAGGAATGTAGAGAACCAAGAAATGAATTTTGCAGACATCGAGAGGCATGAATTAAGCTTCAAACACACGGTTTCTTCTCAACTTGCTAATTGGACTGTGAACAAATGCAGGACAAGGAAGAGGAAGTTTCGTCTGAAAGTCGGCTAACACTAACTGCTGACTGCACTGGGATGTCAAGAAAGTTCACTGTCACTCCGAGACATTTCATCACATGGCCCCCGAAGAGTACGACACCAGAAGTGTTTGAATCTCTCAGCAAATGAGAGCTAAGTGTAGTGATTCAGAGGTCTGCAGTTATACGAGTTCACGGAAGGACAAAGATAACTTTCAGAATAAAGTGAGCACATGTTGGAATAAAACATGACGTCTGGAAATTCTGCTTTTTGCATAATGACCTTCACCTTTCGCAAAAAAGAATCCCTTCTATAGATCCTCTGAAGTGCAGACTGTAAGAGAAGAACTTCAAGCACTAAGGAGCCACTGAGGAGTTTTGAATAAATGAAACAGAGAAAGAGAGAGCTGTAGAAGTTGAAGACTTTTTGAAGACATTTAGCATTTGTTCGTCTGAGTGCTGGCAGAATGCCCTGTTGTCTGCCTCTCATAAAAGAAGTTGCTGACAAAGAAGGAAAATGTGTGGAGAGTCAGCTCCTCTTAGCAAAAATATACAGTCTGTATTTCTCGCTCTGTTTTGATGCCACCTGTCTCCTGATGTAGGTGAAGTTGTAGCCTTCAAAAGGAGAAATATTCAAAGCTGTTTTATTTTCTCGCCATATTTTGAGAATAAGGACGTCTTGTTCACACTGAGTTTAGAGAAAGGTTACAAGAAGGCAACACTGATCAAGACGACTGAGAGCTGGCTGAAAATATGATTTTATCGTAAACAGTTTATTTCCACAATCTGCCAAAAGCTCCAATGTTTCCATCAAGAATCTGTGGATGCTAAAAAAGGACATCAACGCTCAATCTCAGAACCCATCTGCTGTTTGTCTGACAACGACATATGTCTCGGGGAGAAATGGCAAAGTTTTTGGGTGCTGCGGTGTAACCAAGCAGCAACCTCAGGTCTCAAAATACAAAGCCTGTGTGGAAGTGTTATAAACTGCAGTTCACTGAGCGTCCGCTTGAGGCAGGCTGCAGAAACACCGGAAACCACATACATATCACTTCAAACAAGACGATCTTTGCAGCAGAAATTAACACGTTTACAGCCTGGAACAAAAAACGGCTGAAGAGCTAATTCCTCTTTCGGCACACACTGTACGGGGGTGCATTTTTTTCATAACGCGACAGTTGAGAAGATATTAAGATTACAAGTTTTGCCCATTTAAAGCTAGGGTTGGTAGTCTCGGAAAACTAGCATGAATTTGAATGTAGCATTTCCTCATGACTCCGTCTAACCCCTCCCCTCCTCCCTCGGAGCTCCTCCAAAACGATGCCCCCCCCGCTCACATGCACGAGTGCCGCTTACTTGCGACCATATGATGGTGACTGATTCAAAACCGGTCCTCATCAAAACATTATCATAGTGAAAGTGAAAAACACAAACAAACATGGCTGCTGTTAGTACTCACAACTATCATGCTAGCATTATCCAGTTGTTCTGGTGACACGATATCAGGAGAAAAGTTATAACACATGTAATACTGTAACAGCTCTACTGTTTGTTAAACGTGTTCAGTGTAGATGTTCTTAATTCCTACAGTGTTGACAGTTAGTGAAGGCATCAGGAGAGGTGTAGAGTGTGTGAGCTGGAGAGAGGAGAGACAAGAGGAGAAGTTCTTCATTCATTCAAACATTGATTGTTGTTTTGTTGGTTGGCGTGATCACGGCCAACAGTGACCGGTTAGTAAAGATCAACGTGTTCACGAATCGTCTCGTCATCCCTACAGCGTCCGGACGGACGCTACAGTACATATATATTTTCTGTAGGACAAACTGTGATTGGTTGGTGTTTTCCCAGGTTTACTCCGGCTGTAGATAGCAGCTTTTTTTCACTCTCTTTTAAGAACATGTTATGTATTGATTGCCATCGGGACATAAAGATCATTTTAACCAGTATAACAAAAAGTGTATCTAAATCTGACTACCAACCCCTGCTTTAAGGACATGACTGACTTGATTGACAGGTGGGAACACTAGCTCTTGGCGAGGAGGCTCAAATCCTACCTCTTTACGTCACACTAAGTTTGGTTGAGTTCAGCATTACCAATATGGCTCCCGGAACACTCCCTGGCATTCAGGAACAAATGGGAGATGTCACGGATACTACGTCCATTATTTATACAGTGTTACAGTTACAGGTGTAACCAACAGTTGGTAATAAACTACTTCCTGTTTCCATGCACGGCATTGTTTACACTCCAACTTGAAACTCAGGGAGTGACCATGTTCCCAGATAAAGAGTAAGGCTTGATATGACTGCGAACGTCACCATTACTCGGTTCACTACTTCCTCAAGCTGCGTGCTAGTTCATCTGTTTATAGTGAGTCTCAGTTTCACTGTAAATGATTAAATAGCATTCCAGAGAGTTGCAAAATCGGGTTGGCTTTTGCAGCACAGCATGTAGAAGGTTTGTAGCTCAAGCTGAAATATTTGATCTAGAAGAGTTTGTTAGCTTCTCTTGCATGAAGATATCACATTTTAGAGATAAACAAATAGTAAGATTACCAATGGGAGCCAGGATGTCAACATGTTGGGTTGCTGTGTTGCAGTACTGGCATCCAGGACTCAAGTGTGATGTGACTCAACTTAGACTTGAGCACTAATGACTCAGACTTGAGCTTTGCTTGCATCCAAACTTAAAAGGTGGTGAGGAGGACTCACTTACTGATAGAGAGTTTTATTTTCTTTGTTAGGATTTTTATATAACTGGATTCATTTTCAAGCTAAGGTTCACCTGTATGCATGTCAACGTGCCGCCTTGTTTATCAACAGTTTGAGGATGCCTAAAGAGGTGCCATGACTTATGAGTTTTGCCCGCAAAGATTTTACAGTAGATCAAACCAGATTGGTTCAACAGGTTTGATATGTAAAGAACCTTTGAGGAGAAGCTCAAACTGTGACAGAGATTTATCCAGGATGAATCTAGAAAAGTAAGTGAGATGCTGAAGTTACCTGGAGTGCCAGTTATAGATGACATTAGCCTGGGTCAAAGATGTTAGGTAGTGTGACAATTCAGAACAAAAACTGTCACATCCTCCACCTCATCGTAACCAGGAGGCTTCCTCCTTCTCCCTGTGTGTGTGTGTGTGTGTGTGTATGTGTGTGTATGTGTGTGCTTGATTACAGGAGTGGAATCAGGTGTGCAGGAGTTGGGCAACAGGTGCACGTCATGGCCAATCACTCTGCTACATATACTGGGCCTCTACTCCACCAAGCTGCCAGATTGTAGACTCTGCTACACAGTCAGTCTAGGTCCCGCCAGTCTTATTGAAATTCTTTGAATTGTGAATACCTACTGATACCTGTTCTCCTCTGCCAGCAGTGCTGCGCTGTTCAGCTCATGCTTTCCACTCCTCTCCTACTCTGGACCTGCATGCACAATCGGACCTCAGGACTCTTCATTGGACTGTCACACTTCACCACTATACCAAGCTGAGACTCTCAAATACTAGGTGATCATCAGAAATAAATATTTTACTCCTTCAACCTGACTCAGTCCCTGTGTTCTGCCCTTGGGTTCACAATACTAGCTTTTCCTAACAAAAACTGGGATTCAGGTGCAGACATAAGTCCAGGACAAACAGTTCAGGAGACCAGGTTACTAATGTAACAGTTCAGAGGTCATACACAGCACAGCAGTTGGATAAACCCAGCAGGGGAAAATCCATGAAACCCAAATCTAAATACCAAGCAAAGTTTAAAAACCAAGCAAGCAAACATGAGAATAGCAAAGCTGGAGACCCTGAACACACCACAGTCACCATGACAATCTGTTAAAGGGTGGGTGGAAGCATAGGTGTGTTTATACACTTTAGGCTAACTGCAAAAGAGGCACAGGTGTGTACCGAAAAAAGGCGGGAAACAGAACAATAGCAGTAAAGTAATATTAGACATAATACAGATACATCAAGATTACAAAATAAAATGGGATGTGAACACTAGACACGCATGAAAATATTATTTAAGAAAAACATAATATCACAGTTAGTTAAATTCTGATGAACAGCAGGTGTACTGATCATATTTTAGAATTAACTGGACACCTGAAGTGATCCAACGACATCTCTCTATTAGAAAAGGTATGGAGTTCATTTTCACATGATGCACAGCTCTGTAACTGCACAGATTGGGGTTTGGTGACTAAATCACTATGTATCGTGTTTTTGCTCTCCATACCGACTGTTTTATCTGCACACACCAGAGCCTTCAAACTGAAACCTAAACACTCTCCTCTCTAAAATCTAGACTTCTGAGTGCAGATCCTCCATTTGTATGTAGAATCTGTAAAAATATAACTATATGTCAAATATTCTGTTTGTATACCAACATCCATGAAATCAATCACTTCAGGTGTAAAGTAAAAACATTTCAAGGATGCAGTGTGTTATCAAGAGGCTACAGTTTAATCAAATCAGAGCGCTTGAGTGTGAAACCAATCCCAAACCGAGCGTTATTTATCCTGGCATGACAGTCTGTATGTTTGTGTCTCAACTCAACGTAACCCCAGCAGGAGAAGAGAGAAACAGGCGGAGGAGATCCCACTCAGGTGAAATAACTCCCTACGTTTTACCTGAATGCTGCCGGTGCTTTAGAAAGTTTAGGTCACACACAAACTGCCTCCAGTTTTCACGTTTACGCTCTTTCTCTCTTTATTTTTTCCTCCCACAAGCTGTTTCCGTGTTGATGTTCAACCTTGAACGGTTGACCTGAAAGTGATGAAAGAGAAGACGCATGAGCTTTCATGAAGAGGTAAAAAGATCAGGTGACGAGGGAGGGATGAGTAAATTTACCAACTGTCAAACATACACGAGCACAACGAGACACAGCTGTAAGCCAATACTAACACACACACACACACACACACACACACACACACACACACACACACACACGCACACTGCTGACTTTTTTTAAACTATGACTATCATTGAAACATGAGGACAAATAGTTTCTCAGCTGTTTCCATTCATTAATTAAATCACCATCTTTATTCTAAAGCAGGAATAAAAAGTGACTACACCCATGAAAATATTACACAGAAGCTCCTCTTGAGATCACCTTATGTTCAGGGTCTAGATGCATGACTTCCAGTGCTTGTAGATTGCAGTAGATGGCACCACTTATTTGCACAGCAAATCTCCCCCTCGTGACTGAGGCCGGCTGCAGCTCACAACCACATCATCAGGGGATGAAAGACGGAGATATATGGTGATCATCCAGGACAAAGTAGCTCCAGAGTAGGTCAAGTTATTCAGTGACTGAGGCAGAGTTATGATGCTAATGTTTGGATCATTGTCATCAATGCAGCAGAGACATTAAACAGACATCACTAAACCAAAATAAGGTGTCAGAGTGGCTGAGGCAGGTAACACATTCAACCTCCTTTAACACCAGTGGCTTCGTCAGAACTAGGAGACTGGGGCCAGCTGCACTACAATGAAATAATCAAATCAAAATGACAGTAGGCACTTTGAGATTTGGTGTAATAGCTGCACATATACTAACTTGGGTTTATCTAAAAAGTTGTCTCTGTCTTGAAGAAAATACACAAAATCAAGGACCCAATTGTAAACTAACAAAAATACTTTTTAATAAAAGTTCACAAGCAAACAGAAAGTCTTACTAAAACGTCCAAAATATATCCAACAGATAAGCATAAAAAACACAAAAAGAATGACATGAGGAAAGACAGGACTTCAGGCCAACACAGTGGAACTAAATACACACAAGGAATCAAACACAGGTGTGACAATAAGACACAGGTAAAACTAATGGGGAGCAATTAAACCGAAGGGAAAAACACAGGGAGTAAGACTAGACTCGACACACATGGAAAACACTACAAAATAAAACAGTAAAATACGACACATACGATGAGTAAAATAAACAAGGGTGCTGCTTTGAAATGTGATGCAACGAAATACAGCTTCAGAGCAGAAGGAGGAAATATTACTGATAACTGTAAAAGACAAGAACATAAGACAACACAACAAACACAAGGTAAGAATGATAGAAAAATAAAACAGGAAATTACGCCCAAATACAAAACTGAACAAAAGCAACTCATGAACATGAACTCAGGCGCCTCTGACACTGATAAAAACTCAAATCTTATTAATGTAATTGTCTGAAAATAGATTTCTTCTCAAACTGGTTGATTAAAGCCATATTAACCTAACAAAACCACATATAAGTACATTTAGCCATAAATAAAGACTACTTAAATTCTAATGAGTCAAAATATCTCCCAATGCAGCAAGTAAAGTGCTCTTGATACAATTCTTGAAAAGAAGTATTTCACCTTGTTTTAAGAAATGTATTGCTTGCTGCATTGGAAGCCATTTTTACTCAGTACAATAAATTGACTCCTCAGTCCTTGGGCACTTCTAAATTCTTGAAATAAGATGAGGTTTGAAAGGAAAGGCATGATTTCTGCTTTCCCTGAACCTTTCAGTCTGATAAATGTTGCATATCTGTCTTCCTGAGACATCCTGAGATAAGGCTGTATTAATAAGATAGAGTTTACAATTAGATGTTTTCATATGCTTGGGTTTGCTAAACAGGTAATTGAGACAAAACACTGTTTCTGTATGTATTTAATTACAATAAATACAGTGTATGTGTGCAGACACAAGCAGCTGTTAAAACTGATCTAGCAGTGATCAGGTAGACATTGCTTCACGTGATGCTCTAGAGGAAAGGAAGTCTCTCATGTCTTTGAACATTTCCTGTTCCTTCTCTCCCTCTCTTCATTTCCTTGCATCTCCGTGCATGTCTGGTGGGAGGGGCTAAGACACAAGTGGGCGGCTCAAGAGGGGGTTTCAAGGATGAAACTTAAGGGCTTTGGGAAGCAGCCTGTGTCCCTTGTATTTAGTGGTGCAACTATCTGTATCACCCAATTACGCACTGGTACCAAAAATCCTTGGTTCTTGATCCCCGTCTCTGCTCAGGACACACAAGAAAGTTGGATAATCCTCCAGATTAGATCACGCTCTCATTAAACATTTTCAGTGCTGTAAGATGACAGCCCATACCTGCAGAGTGATGATGATCACCTCTTCATCCAAGTCTCATCTTCTTCTCTTCTTTAGGAGACACACACACTCAAACATAAACCAGTACCAAAGAGCAACACCACCAAACAAATCCCACACAGACAAACTGTGTGTGTGTGTGTGAAGTGTGTAAATGCACATCAGTGTTTAGCACAGTAGAAGTTTGAATCATGGATGCTGTTTGTCTGTCTGTTTATATATAATTGTTAAGCTCCATCCAGCACAACAGAGCTTCAAACTCTGGGATGCTAATAGAGTTTTACTGAACTGGCATGACCTTTTTAAAATAGACGACGGGATGGTGTTATACAAACACAACCCAAAAACTGTCTCAACCAATTCAGTTAAAAAAACTTTTATTTTTCCATTTGGAGCCTCAGCGATGCATTAATGGATGCTCTGCAGACAGTACACACAGTGAGGATAAGAAAAGGGCATCAGAGGAGGAGACAGCTGTATGAAAACAGAAATAATCGACTAAATAGGCTGACTGAAATCCACAGTATCGGCACACGCTCCTGTATTTATGCTGCCTGAGATGACAAATCCAATAAAACAGTGCTGAGGCAGGCTGGATGCACTAAGCTGATCATCTCACCATCTCGCTATTTGTAAATTAATTTAGTGTCTTAAGTGCAGCGTTGTGTGTCGGAGCAGTGAAGTGCTGCACAACAACCTGCGGCTGGTTTAATAAAGACTGTAAGGAAGTGCGGCTCATTGGATCTGACTGCTGACTTTTATTGGAATAATGTTTTTTTTTCCTCCTGAATCCACAGAACATGATAGTTCAGTGTGGCTGTTAAAGTGCAACTCTGGTTTATTACAGCTGGTCGTGGAAATGCCATCATTTCTATTAGCTTTGACAAGATAACACCGCCGGAGAAAAGGCTGAAAACTTGAGGAAATGATGGATGAAACAAATTCATAGGTGAAAAAGTGGAGGATCAAGAGGTGACAATTGCAAAACAGCTGCACTGAATCCTCTGTGAATGTTCTTTATATTACATACAGACCCTCCAACACTCACCTGTGGTCATGAGCTTTGGGTAGTGACCGAAAGAACGACATATGGCTTCTACCAGATCCGTGTCATCTGTCAACACCCACTGGTTGCGTTTTCAGAATGAAGCACCGAGCTGGACCGCCGGACAGCTGGAGTCATGAGACCGAGGTTTTTCGTCGTAACTACTGAATCAAGGATGCTCCTCCTCCTCCTCTCCTCATCCATGTTATCTTTCTGGTCCTCTGAAAACCTCTGACCTGTTGACTCCAGGCCTGGCTCCGCTCATCATGACGGTTTGTTGTTGTAGTTAAGTGAAATACAATATGGTGATAACACAGAGTGTTTTATTCTGAAAATTAAATGGATGTTTTCATTTTGTTTTGTTGCCTGACTTCCTGTCCCGCTCTACCTGCTCTGGCATCCGGCAAAAATAGAAGCCTTGTGTATCTGATCTGGGGGGCTCCGACCTGCAGGATCAGAGACGCAGCCGGAATGCAACGGATCCAGTGGAAATTAACACATTGACTGTGTCGGATCAGAGACTGGATGCAAGCAGTTTCCTCCAAAGGGCTTAGAGATGGGGTTAGAAGCTTGGACATCCAGAGGGAGCTCTGAGTTGAGCCTTTGCTCCTTTGCATCAAAAGGAGTCAGTTGAGGTGGTTTGGGCGTGTGATAAGGATGCCTCCTGCTCGCCTCCCTTTAGAGGTGATCTGTGCACGTCCAGCTGGGAGGAGGCCCCAGGGTAGACCCAGAGCTCCCTGGAGGGGTTATATACCCAATCAGGCCTGGTAATGCCTCAGGATCGCCCAGGACAGGCTGAAAAATGTTGCTGGGGAGAGGGATGTCCGGGTCGACTTGCTTTGATTAGACCCTCGGAGAAAATGGATGGATGGATGGATGGATGGATGATGGATGGATGATGGATGGATGGAATACAGAGCTATGTAATGTTAATGGAACAAATGTAACTTTTGGTTTCACATATTTAATGAATGTAAAGATGGACCACACATCTCCACCTCCTGTTATACACAAATGAAAGCAAAATATCTCCTGCAGTAGGTGCTGATGTTGGGTGCATTCAGAGGAAGAGTCTTCACAGAAGGGATCAGCTTTCTGAGCCTTTGTTTGCACCCAGTTATTTCCTCTGACTCAAACACATTTTTAACATACTGACAAAACAGATGAGCTCCCTCAGGGGGGTCCAGTTCACAACAGAACAGATTCATGTGTCTGTGTGAAAAAGACACTCACAGTTATGGAAAGTGCAATGATTCTTGTGTTGGTGATTATCAGGTTTCCTCTCACTGTTCCTCCTTTACTCTGATAATCTGGTGCACACAGCGATGCAGAATCGTCATTTGTCAACCGAGCTGTCAGTCATGGTTTCAAACCTCTTTAATAGCATGAAATAACTCATTCAATTATGAAATACATCAGAAGGATAAGAACTGACAATAATGACAGAAACCATGTTTGAGAAAAATGTTTGATGATCATGATCCATTTGTTAACATGGAAGGGGGTGGGCTTCAATACTGCAGCCAGTCAGCAGGGGGAGCTCCAAATAATTTGGGTTCACTTTTGGGAAGCAGTCATGTCATATATTTAATCATACATTGATTACACCCAATCTATAAATGTTCCCCTAAAATTCAAAATGTAGATTCTTTAAAATTGTCTGACCAGATTTAAAATTTAAAGCTCCTGTGAGTTATTTCTAACTGCTAACAAAAAAAGGCTGAAATTGAAGTTGTAACCTCTAAAATCAAGTGAGACCATCAGCAACAAGACAGACAATTTCTATGTCATAATTTTTACACGGACAGGGCATGATCAGCTACGAGATGAAAGGTATCACTTTGACCACAGGGGGCGCCAAAATCAACAGAGTTCCTCAGAAGCTTTAACTCTCAGTGATGAAACATTTGTTGACTTCTAACAGCAAGTCTTGATTGTCTCCTGTAGTTCTCTTAATATTGGATCATGGATACACAATAACAATAAGACGCAGAGCAAAGATTTATAATTATGGATGTACTGTAGAGTCTCCTTTAAGACTGTGCTGTTTGGGGTCAGTAGGAGGCACATATGAGAAAAAGTTCACACCAGAGCTTGTTTGAACGACACAGCTGTCTGCTTCATAGTAAAAAACAAAGTTACTCTCGACAGCATGCTCATGCAAGCATTCCTACCTATTGATAAGTTGTCTCGCATTAGAGATGCTATCTGCTCCTATTCCTCTACTGATAGTGTTACGAAACAAGGGCTGTTATCCCTGCTGGGTCACCTGAATTTTGCAATGAGTATCATACCTCATGGTAGGTCTTTTGTGGACTGCTTGCTTGATGATCATATAGTCTTAGATGAGGGCTGCTGTTCAGATCTTCGGTTCTGGTCTATGCTGTGTGACGAATGGAATGGCATTTCCTTCTTCTATGATGATTTTGTTGAGTCCTCAGATTCCCTCCGGTTTAACTGATGCGGCCCATCTGTTGGTTTTGGGGTTTTACAACAACGAGTGGTTCACTGATAAATGGCCCTTAGAGATTCAGTCTCTCAATGAATCCAAATCTACTGCTCTATTCGAGCTCTATCCTGTTGTTGTTGCTTGCCAGCTTTGGGGCTCCAGTTGGACAAGGAAGCAAATCGTGGTGTTTCGTGACAATTCTGCAACTACAGAAATAATCAATAAAGGCCGCTCCAAAGTACTGCTAATAAACAGCCTTATGCATCGGCTCACTTGGCTATGCATTTTGAATAATTTCATTCTGCGAGCAGACCTATATTCCAGGTCATGAGAACCGTATAGCTGATGCCCTTTCTCACTTAAATTCCAGGAGTTCAAAAACCTGTGTCCCCAGGCCAAGCCACACAGCATTTCCTGTCCGCCATTCAACCAGATGATCCTGGATTGAGCTCTTCTAAGATCCTGCAAGATCTTTTGCATACAGCCTGAAATTATAAGAGAATTGGCCTAGCAAAAAGTACCTTTATGACTCTTCCTGGTATTTCTAGACTTCTTTCTGTGCCAGCCTTTTCCTTAATCCTCTTCCAGTAGATATCTCCATAGTTTGTGCCTTCATTGTATTTTCATTTGAATCCCGCCGTCTTCTAATGCAGAGTATTAAAGCAATGTTGGCAATGTCTACTGCGTATTCCGTCTTAGCTGGATTTTACGAATTAAATTACATATTGTGTGTGTTTATAATTTTAAATATATTCCTTGAATTTTAACAGTTTTAATATTATAGTAACTTGTTTGTGTTTTTATCTTGTTTTAATGTAGCACTTTTATGCATGCCCCTTTTAAAAGCACTTTTTAAATCCACAAACAGGGGACATACAGAGATTCTTAAATTATTTTTATGTATTTAATTTTTATTTATTATTAGTCCCCCCAAGACCAATTCATGGTAATTTAATAAAGGATTTCAGAAATGCCCGGGACTTGCTTGATGAGGATTTATTGCACCTTATAACCTTTATCCCCCCCCCCCCCCCCCTTTATATATATATATATATATATATATATATATATATATATATATATATATATATATATATATATTTATATATGTATTTTTTATTCATTTAAGATATTCTAATTTTTTTATTGAATCAAAATTTTAACTGATATTAGTGATGAATGCATTTTTTAGCAAGGATTTTAACCCTTTACGTTTTACATTTCAGCACTTCATTCCTTTCAAAGCACTTATCCATGTGTGTATTTTATGCTTTGTGTTTGATTGATTAATTAACTTGTTTTAAATGTGCATACATCATGATATCAGGCCGTTTTATACAATTTTAGCACTTATTATAAGATCTTTTAACATAATAATAATAACAATTTTCAAGTTAATTTTAATATATTTCATCATTATCTTTAACCTCATCGGCAGTCCTCGGGTACTTATTTCTTCAGAGACCCGGGGTGACTGGAGAGATTTTGGTAAATATTAGATTTCCGGTTGACCCTGTGCTCAGTGGCCCAGATTACCCAATATTAAATAAAGATTTTGGATAATTTTAATGGGGAATTTTAAAATCCTTACTGGATTTGAATTTAGGGGACATTTAAGGATTTATGAATACTCTTAGTCCCCGAGCGCTGCGTTTTAACCCAAACCTAACCCTAATCGTGACCCTAACTCTAATCGTAGCCCTAACCCTAGCCTAACCGAACCCTTCCTAAACCCAACATTAACCCTAACCCTAATCATAACCTTAAGCGTAACTCTAACAGTAACCCTAACCCCTCCTCAAGGGGCGCTTCTGATAGTCAAATTCACAACTGTAAAACAGCTGATATATTTTCTCCCCTGCCTATCAATAAAAAACACAAATTCTCACTTATTGATCCAAGACGGCCCATAAAAGGCAACAGGTTGCTTTTCGAGTTCAAATGTTTCAGCTGCAACGAGGACAGCACACAGCACTCTACTGAACTGATTAATGAATGGTTCAGCACCAAACCGAAACGTCAATTAATCGACTATTGATTAACTGATTGTTAAGAACTAACTCGACGGGAGGTTGTTTTAAATTGAAAATAGATGTGTGTGTGTGTGTGTGTGTGTGTTTGAATGTTTTTTAATTACAACACCGACTGTGGACAGGGACAGACATCGGCTGTTCCGGTACGGTCGAAAAAAGGACCTCATGGGGCGCTGGTGGCCTAGTGGTGTAAGCGCCCCACATACAGAGGCTATAGTCCTGGTCCCGGTTCGGTTCCCGGCCGGGACCATTTCCTGCATGTCTTCCCCCGCTCTCTACTCCCCATATTTCCTGTCTCTTTTCAGCTGTCCTATGGAATAAAGGCAAAAAGCTCCAAAATATAACTTAAAAAAACAAAAAGTAGCTCAGTCGGGGGCCCCTGCTGAATGTGGGCCCTGGGGCGGCTGCACCCTCTGCCCTCACGATCACTCCGCTTATGGGAAGAGGTAAGTTTGGAGTTTAGGTTCAATTTAAGGTCCTTAATTAGTCTCAAGTTTGACACCCGAGCAGAAGAAAGAGTCAGAGAGACAGAAAACAGTAAGAGAAGAAGAAAGACAACCTGCTTTAGAGGTCCCTGAGTAGTCTCCTAGGCTATTCTGGGCCATCCCTTCCTCCAGTCATCCAGGGACACGAATCGGTACCCTCTTCTTCCTCTCATCCCCTCTGCTTTCCGTTTTCATCCCATCCTCTCGTCCCCACAGACAACAGAAGGGAAATGAAGCAGGTGAAGGTGCCTCCTGTCTCCTCACCTGCATATTTCAGAGGGTTTATTCTTGTCTTCTGTCCCCATCCTACTACTGCTGCCTGCTGTTACCCACAGGGCACGCGTACCTGTCCCCACGTGAAGAAATACTGTAGCTATCACGCACATACACATTTGCTTGTAATGCCCAGATGTCTTTCCTTACACACACTGTTTCCCCCTACATGCATATTCTTCTTCTTTGTCTCTATTTTGGTGAAATACCTTCAGAGTGGCCTGAATTATTCTCTTTGTGCTCCTAACTCTGAGAAAGGTTACAGAAACTTCTCTCCAAATGGTTTCCCTGGAGCTCTCAGACACTCAGCCTTCATGAGACTGAAGATCATTGTGTAAGAAACAAGGTTATGTTGTAAAGAGGCCATGTGAAATATGAATGGGTGAGGTAGGGTGCTGAGTTTAATGTTAAACTTTTCAAAGGAACATCCCTTGTGTTATTAATATTTCCTTTGTATCCTCCCCGTGTCTTAGAAGAAACAATACATCACCCCCTGCACCAAAGACTCAACCTGAAATGTATTGTTTCATCATGAATAACATATCAAAGCTTACATGCTGTGTGCTTTATATTTTTTATGAACTGAGGGTCAAATTGCTCTCATTCCTGGGTCAACAAACACAGCAGCCCGGTCAGAGGCACGACCATGCACAAACCTCCAGTGTTGAAAAATGACACCAATGCAGCAGTGCAAAAAACTGCAGTTCTACAAGTGTCCACTTGAGGCTGTCTCCAGGAGGAATCCTCATTGGGTCCTATATTAAAATGCTTATTTGTACAGAGGATAATAAACAGTGTTTAGACCCTAATTTGGTCTTAGTACCACATTTCTTTCCTTTTCTCCAAATTCATTTGTTAAAGCTGTGATTTTTATGCCCATTAGTTTCAATTAAAAGAAAGATTTGTGCATTCATTTGCATCAATGGGCTGTGGAAGTTTGCCAGCAAGCTTCAGATGATAGTTTGTTTGTTTTGAAGTGTAGTTGAATGAGATCCTTGTCACGTGTAACGTGAGGGTTCAATGTGTGGTGGTTGGGTCACTTTATCAATAAGAAACAGCAGGATGGAGACAGATACATTTCTGAGGAGCACTTTTATTGTAGCCACACTGGATCAGCATAACATCAACACTTCCTGTCACTCAATCACATGACACAGAATCAACCAATCAGAGGCTAGGATGACCGAGCTCCAGGTTAATGTCATCAGAACCTCATACGTACATTCAACATGTTTAGGTCCCAATTACAAGATGCTGTAGAAATAATTCTAACATCATAAATACACAAATAATAACTTTAGCAAATGTGTATGTAAATAGTTTACTGTATAAATAATACAAACATATTTTAACCTTAACTAAAATTCCAAAGTGACTTTCCTGTTACAGCTTACAATAGTAAGGGTATTACCTGGATACTGAAGTAAGTCAGTAACAGACTTCAGCGTTCAGTGGATGAGCGTTTCAGACTGCAGCCCTGTTTGATCTGCTGGTATATCTTAATTCCCAAAGGTCCGTAGGCACTGTTGTTTCCAAGTCTTACTCGTGACAGCAACTAGTTCTCTCTGGCATTAGCTTACAGTTTACACACCTGTACCAACAAGAAAGTTGGGTTCTCTCCTGCTCTCCAGTTAGCATTGCCATTTCCCTGCTTTTTTACTAAGGCGCATTGAATTAACTTTTCCTCATTTAACTTCAGTTCATAAAGTCCACAGAAAACGGCATGTCATCAACGCAGCCAGAATCACTCATTTGTCAGTTTGGTTGTATTTTTGTCTCTTTGAAGCCTGCAGACCTGAACAGCTGTTCAGTGCACTGCAGGGGGAAGAGCAAACTTAGCTAACTCACGTGGCAGAAACCCCTGTTGCAGTTTACTGTAGCCTGGATAGCGTGAAGTTTCTCTTTGAGGGGCCATGTTGACCAGCATCCATTGTTGCTAGTATAATTACTAGTGACATAAAACTCATACGACCCCACTTAAAAAATATGAAATATCCCTTTAAACGCAGAATAATAATTCTTATACCATACTGTATAATATCCTGTGAATGACGGAGAAAGCATTCATTTTCATTGTTTCATTGTTTCTTTCCATACGGCCAACATGCAGCTGAGCCCTCCATCCTATTACCCAGTGTGGTGTCAATTCCTAGACTTCATCCTGATCAATTTGTGGAAGACCAATGCCAATCAGTGCTGGGGTGCCGGGGATTCATTCTCAAATATGATGCTCCAGTTCACCGATGATCCTTCTACTCCTGCCAGTATGGGAGTCACCAAGTTCAGCTGTTTCCTCTTGCTCTTTAAAAATAAACAGAGCTGTGTTTTACTGCTGCACACCAGCAGTAGGTTAATTGTTACGTGTAGCGTTTGGCTGAAAGATAAAAAATCTGGCATTTCCCTGCACTGTTGTGAACGTATGGCTTTGTGAGATGTCAAAGTGTAAACCGTGAATACAAGAAGATCCATCTATTCAACATATGAGGGGAAAAAAAGTTTCAAATTTGGACCAATATGGTAATTTATATTCAGCATTTTACAACTAAACATTTTTGCCTAATGATATCTGTATCTAATCTAATGTAAACTCTGCCCCTCAAACTCACACACACACACACACACACACACACACACACACACACACACACACACACACACACACACACACACACACACACACACGCATATGCCTACTTGCAGTCAGAGATTAAAATCACCAATCCAACACAGCAGGTGTAGGATATCCACATAACACAGAAAATAAATGTGTGTTAGCAAGTTTAATGAGCTTTAAGTATATGTATTTAGGCTTGGTGAGAAGACAAGATAAGATAACCCTTTATCAGTATGATAACAAGGAAACATGCAATGTTACAAGAGTTGGAAAAAAAGAGGTTGAGCATAATATACAGTTCTTATTAGATTACTTGATTAATCTATGGAATACTCAATTACTAAATTAATCGATAACTGCAGCCCTAAATAGATTTCAAGTTATTAACTATTTTGACTAAAGTTACCTTAACTTCTTCGATTTAGAACTCGGTTTAAAGGTTCCCCGGCAGGCCCTGACCGCAGCCAGCTTCACATGGGCCACAACATGCATCATTATTTCAAACTATATTTAAGATCATCCAGAATATCTGAGTAAAAAAACTGCAGGCAACTGATTTCATCACACAGTAACATTATTACAAGCCCCTCCAGGCAAAAACACACACAAAAAAATAAAACATACAATGAAATGTATGTTTATTTTTCTTTTGATTCATTTATTTCTCTTCATGTAGATTGTGTGGTGAGTGACTCTACATGTGTTACTGCTGATGACTGAGAGACACTTCTAATTAGACTAAATGTTCCACACCTGTGCTCACACCGGGCCTGGAGCTCTTTAAGATCAGGTTGTTGAAATCATCAAAGCAGACTTGAGAAAGCTGTGTTTCTTTTTAATGAAGGTGAAGCTTTGCATGAGTAGTGTTACTGGATTTTCTGTGTA
Organism: Notolabrus celidotus; assembly: GCF_009762535.1. Taxonomy (NCBI): domain Eukaryota; kingdom Metazoa; phylum Chordata; class Actinopteri; order Labriformes; family Labridae; genus Notolabrus; species Notolabrus celidotus. The sequence goes on from NC_048289.1 coordinate 6,408,682, forward strand.
CGATGGCTAGCAGGCCTGAAATGCAACAACCAGCCTCACATGGGCAACTATACACTACATTATTTCAAACTGTGTTTAGGAGTGTCCAGAATATCTGAGTTTAAGTTGCAGAGAACTGATTTCATCACACAGTAAGATCAATGCAAGCACAGCCAGACAAATGTGATGAAATATAAACTATGGGTTAGGTGTAAATATTAAATATAGCAGCTTAAAAAATACTCAAAATTGCGAATGCAGCCTCTAAATTTAACTTTTATTTTCTTTTTCTTCGATTGGTAGCTTGTGATTCCAAATTTTGACATTAGAGGAAGTACATTCTATAAATAATAAATAAGAAGATCCAAACTTCATGTTGTTTCTCCAATGTGACTCTGTTTACATTTGTTACTTGTTCATTATGATGAATACAAATAAGAACAAAAACTGAGCCAAGATTGAACAGAAGCTTCTTTTTATACTAAACAATGAACCAATAAATCTAACAAGAAAGGATCCTGATAAAAATATGGAGTAAGAATAAAAGTGAGCCCCTCTCCTGCTCATACACTCCCCGAGTGGCTGTTTTTAAACACTCCACTTTCTGCATAACTGTATGAATTTCTTAATTCTAATTTGCATATTTGCTCAGTTTAATTGTAATTGCACTTTTGTATTCTACTTTGCCTAAATGAATATTATCATAACTTAGCATTAATTGTACTCACAGCTTGAGAGAAAAACACAAAGAAGTAATTTTGGAAGTTAAACTGATCCCTGTAATGCACTTACTGTCACCGCTCACATTTTCTAATTTGCAATTCAGTCACTGAGTACTACTCTTGGATTATTTCTACCCTACAGCGCCTCATTTGTGTCCAACAAGGGATTAATTTGTGATGTGAAGTGTTGGTATGAGTGTGTGGATGAAGTTTAAAAATTATGCAGGGATTTTAGCAAAGACTCAAACTGCTTCACACTGGAGCTAAAGATCCAGTGGTGTTGATGTGAGAAGCAGCAGGAAGTTTCCCTGAATGAAAACAAAAGAAGATATAAGTAAATGTCCAGGTATTCGTTCAATAAGTCAATTTTTACATCAATGAACACTGCAGATGGAAGTTTTAGCATGTGTGTTCAGTTTACACGTGCACACCTGAGGTCACTTACCTGAGGTAATTTACTGCTTATTGCTGCTTAAATATTGAACTCTGCAGTGTGTAAAGTATTGATTTTATTACAGTAGATCAAGAAATCTGCTTAAATTATTTATTTATAAACTCAAAATTTGCGAAATATTTGAGATCATTAAATTACCATAATGCAAAATTACTTTTTAAAACCATAATGTACCATTTAAAAACACTTTTTATTCCATTTCAATCCATTTTTTGAAACTATACTTAGTTATGAGGTTTTTGTTTTCTCTTAAGTTATTTTTGGGGTGCTTTTACACCTATTTATCTATAGGAGAGGACAGTGGATAGTGTTGGAAACTGGGAGAGAGTGGGGAAATGAGGGAAAGAAGGGAATGGGAAAGAGGCTGCAGGCTGGATTCAAACCCAGGGCACCTGCTAAACGAACCATTTGGGTAAGTCCGCAGTTGTTATGAAGTTGTTTTGATTCTCAATGTTACGTTCTGGATTTTCAGCATAAGAAGTGTCCAAGCTTCCAATCAGCAGGCTTTGGTGTACAGAGAGAACAGTTTGTATGGAGAGCAAAAGCAGGCGGAACACAATTCCCCATAATGACATCCCGGCTGCGATCACCAGTAATCTGAGGATGATCTATCTCTGTGAACAGATATGTGCATGAAAGGCAGCTAACAGCCTGTTCCAGATCAGACATTTCAACTTGAGTGACTAATCAGTCTGCTCACCTTTGTAAGCTAATGGTAACAGATCAGAGTTTACGTTGTAAAATTACAGTTCATAATTTGACAAATCAATACATTAACTCAACACTCTGCAAATAGTTTTAAAAAGATCTGTGTTCAATCATTTACTACAACAACAAATGGGAAACATCTTTAACACAGAGGTGCTCATTGGAAATGCAGTCTTCATCACAGAAAAACACTACCCTTTTCATCCAGAGAGGTCACCAGAATCAACACAACATGATACGTCCTCACAGTGCAATAAACAAAGAAACATTTTAGAAGGTGTTTTTTCTTGATTGTTACAGTTTTTAAACATTATGCTCCGGACTATAAAACTTTTTAAACATACTCCTTGGATCAAACTCGTGTGCCTAAAGACTGCCTTCATGACTTCCCCCTTTGACATTTGAAAAGTTGGTATCTTCTCCTCTTGAGCTCAGACCGGACAAAGATTTACTTCTTACTTTCTATAAATCTGAATTATGGTGTTATTATTTTTATTTAAAAACAGATGAATGGGTGCTTCTCTGGGGGAGGTACTGGAAGAAGAAATGACAACATATATTTTGCGGACATATCTTAGTAAATAGTAAATGGATAAATGGAAAACGTATTTAACGCTATAGTCTTTCTGACCACTCAAAGCACTTTTGCACTACTTGTCACATTCAACCATTCACACACATTCACTCACTGATGGCAGAGGCTGCTACATTGTAGGGACCATCAGTACTAGCTAATCTCATTCATACACCACTGAACAACAGCGGGAGCAATTTGGGGTTCAGTGTCTTGGTCAGGGACACTTCAGCATGAGACTGCCAGAGCTGGGATCGAACTGCAAACCTGACCTTGACCAATTCTATCTTGAGGGGTGAATGTTGCTTTTGATCTAAAGGCACTGTCGTTACTGAAGTGTTAACTGGACTGCTAACAACGCAAGGCACAGAAAAGGAAGCCAGCGCTGAAAATCTGGGATGTGGGAAGTTGGGAATACTGAGAAGTTGGTCATTGTTCCCAGAGGCCTGACTTGTTAGTTGACAGCCGATTGGTTTCTTGGTCGAGTGTTTGACAAACATTTTCTATTACTTTGTACAACTGTTTGAATATGGTTACTATTGGCTCCACAGTGTAACATCCACTTTTATGTTATCTATTTCATATTTCACTCCTTGGAGCTCCACTCTTAAAACAGAGAAACAAAGAGCATTAGGGTGAAGTATGAAGAAAAAGTGTTTGCTGTTTTTCAGGTCCTGAGCCGTAACTGCTGACAGTGTTTAGAATACATATGTATACCAACGGCTGTGAATATATTCATATTGCAGCCACAGGGATTAACCGTTCGCCTTCTCCTCTTGAGCTTTATTGATGCCATTGAACTGATTCTGCACGGCTCAAACGCACTCAAGGCCCCGCATCGTTTGATCAGCACATCATGACGTCCACAGGTGAATTACCAGATGAATATATTCAGGATGTGTCACGTTATGCACTTTTATCGTGTGCAGCCTAGCCACAGGCTAGCTTTTAATTGGCTTCCCTGAGACATGTAAACATCAGCTCGGATATACAGCATGCAAACATCAGAGAGGAAGAAACAAGGATGAAGAGGGTGAAGAGGAGCACGCCCTGTGTAATATAACACTAACGTGTATGATTTCCTGTCTTTATGCTATGAGGGCTGCCCTTTTCTGCACCGTGTGCCCCGCTGAGCCGGTCATCGTTGTGATGCTGAGTGAAGACCTGAGTGCTACCTTTCCTCACACCAGATGGAAATAATGTGGAGATTTATCCTTCCATGTGTGTGCACTGAGAGGATGTTGAGACAACTGAAAAGCACAGGTGTTAAGTGAAAATGGCGTGCGTAAAAGATCTACCTGAATAAATGTTGTGATTCGCAGTAAGTGGATGCAGCTTCTGTGTTTGCTTCTCTAAGTGATTGTGATTACTGACCTTCATCCTCGAGCTGTCTATTTGCTCCAGCTCCCCTCCAGCCCTGCCTCATTTTTAATATTAAACCGCACATTTTACATTTCAGTTTACTTCTGAGTGGGCATAAAGAAACACCAACTTGCTTTTAACAAATAAAGTTGAAAATGGAAAGTCACAGACTGTGTGGTGGTCAAAGAACAAGAGAGGAGCAGAGTTTCTCCAATCTTATCTTCTTTAATTTTAGAAATCTGAAGCCTCTCTTTCCCTCCATTGTATTTTTATCCTTATCTGTGTCTTATGTTTGTATCTTTTATAGTTTTTATCACCTGATGGGCCAAATATTTTCATTTTTCAAACGTCGTAGCAAGTGTGACCATGCTGTTTCGCATCAGAAGCACAGCAGAGTACAATAGTTTGTCCATCAATGCAAGGGGATTAGTCACCGTGAGAGCTGCTTTAGCTCTCACAAGCATGGACCCACTGCTTGCAACCAATTTGCCAAGACTCAAGTCACTCCCCTCCCCTGGTCATTTGATGTCTCAAATCGAGTTTTTAAGTGACACCACTGTTATTTACTTAACAGTATAGCGCAGTTTCCTTTAAATGCATGATTAGGGACTAATGAGTGAGAAAAGTCTGCCGCAGCTAGACTCATCTTCCTCATATGAACCCAGCATGCTTTAGCAGCTAAGTGGTCCTTAGCTTCCAAGAGCCCCATCTTCTGGGTGACAAACCCATCTCAACATTATATACTAGAAAATAGAAAAGGAAAGGAAGCAGATCACTTTTTATGGAACAATAAAGACAGCTACACTCTAAAAAAATGTGAGCAATGGTTAGTTAAAAAAATGATGGCAACGAAGTGACACGTAATATAATTAAGTAGAATTTAATTACTCCAAATTTGAAAGAAATTAACTAAATTTAAACAAAAAAATTAAGTACATGGTAATACACTTAAACAGTTTAAATATGTTGGATTTAGCAATTGCATGCCAAATGATGAGTTAGATTTAATAATTATCTGGCTGAAATTGATTTATATTTACTAATTCTCTGCATGAAATTGATTTATGTTTAAGTATCTAAGTAAAAGTAATTTATATTTACTAATTATCTGGGAGAGACTGATTTATATTTACTGAATATCTGGATAAAAATGATTTGGATTCATTCATTTAAAATAGATTAGACCAATTCATATTTAAACACATTTTTGTTTAAATCTATTCAATAATATTGAATGTCACTTTGTTGCCATAATTTTTCTGTCTAACTCATACATTATCATGCCTTCTTTGTGCCAAAGTTTACTTCAATTGGGTCAACAAATCACCATGCATAAAAAGAACTGCAGGCATAAACATTTATTTGTGCAAAATACCAATGGCTTAATTGACCACAATAATTTTTATAACCTGACAATTTTAGCTAGAAGTACTAGCATGTGCCTTACTTTTACATTACTTGTGAAAACAGGACTCACTTGAACAATCACATACATTTGTGCAAATCCAAAATCCTTAATAAAACATGTCAATTTGCACCCCTAATGTACACAGTAAATCACAAGGTAAAAGAACAGCTGCCTATGAAGTCAAACACACAATGTCACTCCCCTCAAATAAGTATGGTTGATGGATTTTTCGAAAAACAACCACCTGCAACACCAAACCTCAAGCATTAAACAAAGCCTTGAAGGTAACCAGTTGAGAGTGACTTAACACTTTCCTTTCATCCTGCAAGGGTCCTTTAGCTTAAGCTAGTAGCTTATTCTTGAGGCTGTTTACTTTTGGGGACAGCTTTGAACAGTCCAGCTTGAGGAGGAGTTTCTGGAAGATTTCCAGCGTGTACCTGAGCTCCTTGGATAAGCTAGATTGACTGCATATGCCAACCCAATGAGCATGGCGCAAGCCCTTGGAAGGTTGCCCAGAGCGGTCAGGACTTTTATGCCCTCTACCACAGTACCAATGTCGTTGGGGCCCTCTGACGTATCAGTCTGAGGGTCAGGTCCTGCAACACATGGTCTTCATCAGCATCCTGTAATAGCAAGAAAATTGCATATTTTAGAATTTACAGCCAAAAGAGAAGGTCCTTTGTAACGGAGTAAAAGTTACAGACTCTGTGAACTTGGGGTTACGTTAGCACAACACTAGCCAGAGCGTGCACAAACATAATAAAAGACTTGATTAAACGCAAATGCAGTAAATTTAACTTGGACTATACGTATGACGTTGTATTTAACATTGTAACATTGACTTTTTCAGGTCCTTGCCATCTTTTAAGTCGAATCAAAGATGACAGACTGGGCCAATTATAGCATCATTTTGATTTACAGCTCTGTAAAGTTTGCATGTTTGGTAACTTGCAGTAACACAAAACAATGCAAGTTGGTTATAAATTGTTCTTTGACTAAAAATAATTGAACAAGTCTTACCTTAATTATTTATAGGTTACTAAGATTTATTTAGTAAATATGAATTAACCCCAATCCCAGTTTTTACAGTGTAGAAGTGCTTGTGCCACACTGAACTTTACGATATATTGTATCCCATTTATGCTCCATTCATGTCAACCATAACATCAGAAGCAGCTGAAACCCTTCAGTCTTCAGATATTTGGTGATGTCTGCTGGCACACTGTGGATAACCCCCTTTAAAAAGAGAGTATTATTTACATTTTCAGGCTTTATGCTGCCCCTTTGATTCCTCTGTAGTATAGTTTTACATAGTATACATCTAAATAAAAAACCTAATTTATCTCATACTGCTGAAAATCTTCATTTCAGCTTCTGTGAGAACCACTTCATTTTATCCACTGTCTCTGAGCCAACTTTGTCCCAATTGGCCAGCTCTCTGGAAGCCTCCTCCATTGCCATGCTACAAAGTCATTGAGTTAACATGTGAAGGACAAAAAAATCCCCAGCAGCAAACAACAAAGGAAGGCTGTTTCTGTGTTGTAAATTTTACGTTTCCTGTGCTCTTTTAAGGAGACCCATCAGTCGGTGATTTCACAAACTGTGCAAATATTGTGTCGCTCTTGTATGACACTTTTTGAACAAGCTGTTCAGAGCAGCCTGGGATTACCAGCACATGTTCACCTCACAATTTGAAACTTAACCCATGTTTTTGTAATGAGATCCAACATTTTGATTTTAAAATATGAAGAGCGTAATACCGCCTCTTTAAGAACTTGGGCAGTTTGTTTGTGTGTGTGTGTGTGTGTGTGTGTGTGTGTGTGTGTGTGTGTGTGTGTGTGTATGTGTTTGTGTGTGTGTGTGTGTGTGTGTGTGTGTGTGTGTGTGTGTGTGTGTGTGTGTGCGTGTCTGTGTGTAATGAATTATACTGTGAGGAACAAGATCAGTGTCTGCTTTCCTCCGACCTCAGCTCAGGATTGGAGGCTCAAGTGCCGTTATAATGTCATACACCCGTGTTCCAGGTTTGCAAATCACATAGGAGAATGGAATCAGACAAGTTGGTGTCATTCAAATTATCCAGTAACAAAAAGACAATGAGCTGCAGGAGCCTGAAATGGGCTTTATTTGAATATATAATTTGTAAGATAAGGAAGGGAAGGATGTGGATAAGGACAGGAACTGTTGCCTCTGAATGGAGGTGGAGCTGCTCAGACTTTCCATGTCCTCCTCTTATTGAAGTTTCTGGAAGTGTTGTGTCTCACCTCGAAAACCTTATCTGTCCTAATTCAACCTCACTGCTCTCACATTGTTCTGAGTCTCTCTCCCTTACCTTGATTTGTTTGAGCAATATCCTAATGGACTCCACCTGTATATGTTTGTGTGTCTGCAGTGCATGTGTGTGCATATGAGTGGAAAGCAGTCATTTTAATAAGAGTGAACGCAGCCTAAGTCATTAAAGCTGTGCCGTGTACAGTCGGGCACCTTGCTGTAATAACCAAATGGACTCAGCTCAGGATTAAGGCTGGATGACTGCATTGTTTAGAAAAATCAGTGGATTAGTGCAATTAATAGATTGAAAATGAATAGGAGAGTTAGTGAGGTGGGATAATCTGAGGACATGAGGAGGTTATATTTCAGGACAATAAAGTAATAATGGGAAGGATTTATCCTAAAATAACAAACTTACCCACCTTTTAATCTGAAATAGTTCTATTTTTTGTGAAAGCGTTCCCACTTTCAGCTGATGGATGCTCAAACAGGAACATTAAAAGGTCACAACATATTGTAAAAGGCTTTCAGCAACTTCAAAACACATGAATTTGATGTTTTTACACAAAGAAAAACATGTTTTTTGTCCCTTTCCCACGGCTCCTGCTAAGTGTTCAGTCCATGGGCCACAAAGAAGCTTTTTCAGATCAAGCTGAGACCCAGCATACATTTCCACACGACAAAACCTCCTGCTGGTTGGAACTGTGGGAGATGGTGGCTGTGCCGGAGCAGCTTTATGTAAATCCCCACCTCCATGAAGTGGTCTGAAATGATCTGCTGCCCTGGGGAGGTTTGTTGGAGAGACGGAGGGAGCAGTTGTTCATCTGTTGCCTCCTCACAGTGGGACGGTTTTCTGGTACATGTTGAGGGTCAGAATATCTACACACTGAGCATCATGTGGTGAGGACAGAAGTTTTGATTTGAAACTCCCAATACAAAGACTGAACTTATAGCAGACCAGACTTCACTTTATTTACCCGAGTATTAATGCTTCTCCTAGAGAACCTGTTTCGTGTTCGTAAGTTAACAAAACTTAAATCAATCTAACTTCTGATAAATACATAAAAACATATTTTAAAAGTTAAAATTAACTTGGTTCTATTCTTAATTTACAGGCTCTGTCAAAACTGTACAGGGGTCTCGATTTTAGTTTCCGAAGTGCCTTGTCTTTGTTTGTTGGTATATATCCCAACCCAGAATTCACGCTCTGCACATCAAAACCTCCTCCACCCTCCCAGAACCAAGCTCTGGACCATGGGAGATTGGACCTTCTGTGCTGCTGCACTACATCTGTGTTTTGGTGTATGCGGGAAAAAACAGTCTGTATGGAGAGCAAAAACAGGAGGAACTCAATCAAACTGGCCTATTTATGCTTATAAAACAGATATCTGCATGTTAGTGCAACTAACAATGTGTTCTAGATCAGACACTGATGATGTGTTTACAAGGAGGCTAATTGATAATGATGTCTTAGGGACCTCTAATCTGTTGATAAAACAATGAATGAACACTAACCATGTGTCAAGTTCTACTCCAACAAAAACTAATGCTAAAGAAAAAATAACATCTGAGGTAGACCTACAATTGATCTGCTGGGCTGGGCATACACTGTATGATTATACGGACGTAGTGATGGAATGTTAAAATACTCTGTGAATCTTTGGTGATGCACAATTCATGCTAATGAATGATGTACTCTGTACTCACACCATATGGACTGATTTTCAAGCGTGACCTGAGAGTACACACTGTATGAAAAATAAATGTCAAAGATTCTCTTTATTATTTGTTTAAAACTCTGTTCTCGCTCTTTTACTCTTGCTACATGAGATCACTTTTCTCCAACTTGCTTTCTGTTGGTTGTTGTCTTTTTGTATTTACCAAAGCGTGCAACCAATCAGCAGTTTTCCTGTTCTGAAAATACTGTGGCATAAAGTCTAAAACAGCTGCCCCAGTAAGACAGCTTTAATAAACCACTTACTATTTCATAAGTAGTGCTTGCTTCAAACTGGTGCCCCTAAGAGACTATGGTGAACATCAGGCAGCCCACTGACCACATGCCCTCTGAAAAAGGTAGGCCCATAGAAATCTCTGCATTGTGGAAGGAAAGCAATAGACAGAATCAGGAACATCAGCATAGGGCTGTAAAAGTACACCTATTCATACTAGGGTGTTTGTGTACACGATGTTTGTACAGAGCAGATGCATACTCTGAATGTGTGCTGAACAAAAAGTACTTGAAACCCAGGAGTGCACCACACTCAAAGCATGCTAAGCCTGCAATGTCAGCCACAACAAACAAGAAGCAAAAGCTTGAAGATCGCTCGCTATCATTTAGGTCTTCTGTTAGCGTGCCAACATTGTTCAGTAAAGTGTTTCTGGCAACATGTCCAACTTGCTAATGCATTTGAAATAGCAACACACAAAGGTGAATATCACTGCAACTAATACAAAATTGCAAAACCATCAACTCTTGGCGTTTAAACAGCCCTCTGCTGGGGATCTTGAGTGGGCCAAATGCTACTGCTGTTTTAATAGCAATGCATCTACAACTGTACGCATTTGTTGAGAACACAGGGTTCAAACAATTTAAAGATGATAGCCATGATTGTCTGCATACCATCCAAGAAGCCTTACAAGTCCTTTATGATCCTGTACATTATACATCATCCAGCTGGTAACAGGCATTCGGATAACAAATAGCAGAAAACAACAGCAGCACCCGTATAAGCTCCTCTTCTCAGTAACTTGTTTGAACTGTTTCACATCTTTGTGGTTTTCCTCCTACTGTCTTCTTCTCTCTGCTGGTGACCATAAATCTAAACTTTTATGCTCCCCAAATAAGCTGATATTAATATTCAAAATAACCTCCATGTTGTTTGATACTGTCGGAAACTAATGATTTTGTCATTGTCAACAGGTAGAGGCGAAACAATAAAACTAGTGAATGTGACAGACACCTTTACGGACATTGAGATGATATGGTACGTGTGATCTAGTTGTCCTTAGCATTACTCTTACTATACAGAACTGATAACCTTTGTTGGGGTTTTTTGAACCAATCAGAATGAAGTATTTTACACAGCTGGTTGATAAGTAAATAAGATTAGTAATGTCTAAAGGTACAGTGTGTAGAAATGGGAATGATTTGCGATATCCAGCTCCCTTGCTCACCCTTCCTGTTGGTAAAGCTCCTTTGATTCAATCAACAGTACAAAATGTTTAGTGTATAAGCACACTAAGAGACATAAGCTCTGCTGCTGTCATAACGTTGTCAGTTACATCTCTGTGTCTCTCTCTGTTACCTGTAGAGCAGGTGTGGAGACACTAGTTGCAACACAAGGTACATAGAGAGGGAGAGATTGTCTACTACAACATGCTAAATTGGTTTGTAAGTATCCTTTGGTGCCCAGCCAGATATCGTCATAGTGTGAGAAACACTAGCGGTACATGCTCAACTGCAAAATCATCCCCTGCTATCGTAAGGGACTTAATGATGTCCAACCATAGACTGTGAAAATAATGGACGTAGTATCCGTATCTGTTTCTGGAGCGCTGTTTTGAAGCTAATCGTCAGTGGCAGCCATATTGGAAATGTTGGACTCAACATAATTGCTGTCGAGCTAGTGTGAGGTAAAGAGGCAGGTTTTGAGCCTCCTCGCCAACAGCTACAGTGTTCCCACCTGTCAATCAAGTCAGCTGTGCCTCTCATAATGGAAAACTGGGTATCTTAATATTTTAGAAATGATTGCGTTATGAAAACATTCACCCCCCGTACAGTGTGTGCCGATCAAGAAATGAGCTATCCAGACCACACTTGTTTTTTGTACCAGGCTGTAAACATGTTTATTTCTGCTGTAAAGATCGGCCTTTTTGAATTTGTGTATATGTGGTTTCCGATACATCCGGAGCCATCCTCAAGAGGACAAGAGGATACCTCTCCATCCAAGCCTTCACTACCAGGACTTAGATTCACTCCATCACATACTTTAAACATTTCTCACCTCGCACTCACAGAAAACTCAAACACTCTTAGTTTGTGGTGAACCATTTCAAAGACACAGTGGACAGCTGTGTGCCTCCTGTCCTTCAGAGGACATCTTTAAAGACTTGCAAATGAGGGGGGCAGAGATGTCTGCTCTGAATAATAGCCATGCAGTCCAATCTGAAGACCACAGAGCGTTTTTCACAGGCATGGCATTTGCAGCATGTTTGAGGCTGTTTGCTTTAATTTTGCTTGAATTTATGACACACACAGACCTACACACAAACAACACATCCACACTGCCTTCATCCCTGCAAATATTCCATTCCCTAGCTATTACTGCAAAGGCATTCATTCCCCTTTAGCCCATATACTCATGTAATATCTGTATGTTGTTTAGCCTGGCAGATAAAGACCTGTGTGATCCATGCTTTCCAGTCTCACACACTCACACACATACTGTACACACACCCTCCCACATGGACAGGGAAGCACCACCCTTATTCCATTTCCCTGACTGAATATATTATTCTGGTCGTCTCCCCCCGCCTCACTTTGACAGGGACAGATTGAGCTGGCCTCTGATAGCTGCAGTAGCTACTGTTATGGGAAATGGAGCTGCACATTTACATTTACTCATTCTATTACTTTGATGGATCTCCTGGGCTCCCAGGCAGCTTTTTTATGGTCAGGGTGCGGTGTGTCTTTTGGGGTAATGCAGAAAAAGATTGAGGACACAAATTAAAAATGCTTTAAAAGTAGGAAAGTTTGTTATCAACCACTGCAGACTTTTCAAATGGGGACCAGTTAGTCGGCCTTAGCAAGTCAGGCTTTTTTTGTGCAGTCATAAGCGTTGTAATGATGCAGTTATTGCAAGTTAAACTCTGCAAATCTGAACAAAGGGAACAGTCACACTTCAAGAAACATGGATTGCAATTCTGTCAGGTTGACATTGACACACAGAAAGGGTACATTTTCACACTCTAGTGAGCAGCAGGGCCTGTTCACACATCCAATCCCTATTAAATGATAGGCTAATTGTGACTTGCATAGTTTACATGCTGCCGTTACAGAATTTAGAGTAGCCTCACCCACAATAAGTGCATTATTATTCATGTTTCCTGCCAACAAGCCAAATAACTTGAAAAATGAGCCCTGATACAAAGCATCGCATTTAGCTAAGAGGAAATTGAATTGGTAAACTGATACAATAGTTGTCTGGGTGTTGTTTTCTGTTGCAGTGACAGAGACGAGGTACGTCCATTAACTGGCATACCAAATGTTCTCTACTACACACTAGAAGTCTTTAAAAGGTGATTAAGAACCACCCAAACGCATGTAAGTCAAAGATGATTGGGTCTGTAAACAAAGTTTCTCACAGGTTTAATTTCTACTAAATTATTTCCCTTCTTGTTCAGGTGAGGAATTTACGAGAGAGAAGCTACAATAAGAAGTAGTTTCTGCTATTGGCAAAGCTCGAGGATGCAGCTGTGTTAGTGTACAGTGTTTAAGGGTAATTTCATTTACAGGGTAAAAGAACGCTGTAACATGAAATTTTTAAAAAGTGCAATGGTAAACAAGAAGCATGGAAGGTACAACCAATGTTGGCATTACAAAAAAGTTTGCCTGTAAGTATAAATGTAGAAAACAGCCTTAATCAGCCTAAATCCATTTATCTTTAGACATATATACAGTACAATTTATATATTTATATCTTTTAAATTTTGCGGTTAAGCAGAGCCTGCATCATAAGGCAATCAGTCAGTCGTTCCCTTAAGAACCTTGAATTTGAGGAAAGTTAAATTTTTTCAACGAAAATTCCTAATACTGCTAAAGTTAGGGTAAGGTGAGATACATGACGTCATGCAGGTTACATGAGAAGTCATAAAGTGCTGTCCCATTCCCGGTTATACAGTCTTCAATCACTTTTCAGGTGACGCTGATTAAGTCAAGAAGGGCTCAGGGTTCAGGGCGACATTGAGATTGGCTCTCTCCAGCTAGTTCCTTCTTGCTGTTGATTTGTGCGCGCCCCTGCACCTCCCCATCTCCGCCTGGTCTTGGCAAAGTCTTCAGTTTTCAACCGGTCCTAAAAAGTCATCAGCCACCACCAACAGTGTCTGGACTCATGCATGGAGGATGTCTTCTGCTGCTAAGATCAGAAATCCTACTTTCACAAATTATCCCCATAGAGTCCTTTCGTCAAAGATCTTCAAGTTACATTAATCTTTAATCTGTAATAAATACCATTTCATTCTTCAAGTATTTCGGCAAGGCAAGGCAGCTTTATTTGTATAGCGCATCTCATACATGAGGGCAACTCAATGTGCTTTACATTAAAAGCATAAAAGAACACAATTAAAATGACAAATATAATCAAACAGAAAAGAAAAGGAAAATTAGAAATATATTAAAAATTACCATAGACTGTATAAAATATGGACGTAGTATCTGTGACGTCACCCATCTGTTCCAAAGAGCTATTTTGAAGCAAATCGACGGCAGCAGCCATATTGGTAATGCGGAACTCAACTAGGCAGAGTGTGACGTAGTGTGAGCGGGAGTCACGTCAGTCATGTCCTTATTTGGGCAAAACTCGTAATCTTAATATCTCCTTAACCGTCACGTTAGAAAAAAATTCACCCTGCGTACAGTGTGTGCCATTAGAGAGATTAGCTTTGTAGGGCCAAGACGTTTTTTGAACCAGGCTGTAAACATGTTTATTAATGCTGCAAAGATCGTCTTTTTCCCATTCATATCTATGTGGTTTCCGGTGTTTCTGCAGCCAGCCTCAAGCGGATTCTCGATGTATTGCAGTTTATAGCACTTCCGCATTGGTTTCATCATTTGAGCCTGGAGTTTGCTGCTTGAAAATTACATTAAAAATTTTATTTAAATTGGGTTAAAATGAGCTAAGATAGGAAGGCACTGGCAAATAAAAAAGTCTTAGTCTTTGATTTAAAAGAGGTGAGAGTTGGAACATACCTACAGCTTTCAGGGAGTGTGTTCCAGATATGTGGTGCATAATGACTAAACGCTGCTTCACCATGTTTCGTTCTGACTCTTGGGACTGAAAGCAGACCAGTACCTTGTACACACATGATAATGATTTGTGCACACAAGAAAACTATGTAACACACCATGATAAATTGTGGGCACATGATCATGACTTGTTTGCAAAAGATAATACCCTGTAGGCACAAAACAATGACTTGTCTACACAAGACAGTACCTTTTTTGTACAAGATAATAATAAGATAGTTACTTAAACCAGAAGACAGTCAGTTGTTGATACATGATGATAAGTTGTGCACACAATATGTTTGATCGAAGAAGATAATTACTAGTTTGCAGAAGCTAGTAACTTGTACAAACAAGATGTTTCGTTTTATAAGACCTCAGGGACTCTAGAATCAGATATTTCACGAGTTGAAAACGTCCCTGCTTGAGGTTTGAATGTGAACTTGAGTGTGTTTCTTTGAGTGTCCTTAATAAAAAATGTGGGTGTGTCTTGTGTTGGTTTGAACACACTTATGTTCTCTTAGTGACATAGATGTTAGTATATAAATGAGCTGTGTTGATTCTGTGTCGCTGCAGTTGAAGAGGGCAGCAGCAGAGCAGATCATAAACTGTGTGTTACCTGGTGAATCCAGGAAACTCTTGATGGGTTTGTTGGGAAACATGACTTCACCTTTGCAGCGGCAGACACACTTAAGGCATCTTCATCCTCATCCCTGTCATGTTCTGTTGTATAATACATTGAAATGACTCAGTATCCGGAGCTAAAGTGCAACTTTGCAAATGAATAATGATTAAAGAAAGGCATAGTGTTTGTACTGTTGCCAAGGTAGCAGGTGCACAAACACAGCTCATACATTTATGCTTAGTTTGGAACACGAAAGAAGACCTTTTATGTTTATTCATCACACAAAGTTTAGCTCGACACTTCTTTTTACAATTTCCCTTCAAACTGTGACTAATCAGAGCTTCAGATCTCCCTTAGCTTTGATAACAGATGGAAATATGGCTCTGTTTGTCCTTCAGGTCAGGTTAATTCATTGACAGTTGGTTTCCTACAGTGAAGCATATGAGCCATTAGGATTCAGCCAGGATGAACATTTTTCATCAGTTTTTCTTTTTTCAGCCCGGCCTTTGAATCAGTTAATAAAGTGACAGTAGGTGACTCACATTCTGTCTGAAATCAGAGAATAAAGCACTTTCAGACAGAGTACAAAGCGCTGCAGGTTGCATCTGGCCTAAGGGCGTTTGTTTTTTTCAAACTTTGTCGGGCAAATGTTCAGTCATGGCTTTATTTAAACATGTCAGCATTTGAGATCAACGTCAGACAAAACAAGCGTTCCTTGGCATCAGAAAAACGATTTTAAAACATGTTGAAGTGTTGTGACTCTTGTTTCTTACTAATCACTGGGCTGTGATGAATGCTTGATTCTGATTGGTCAAAACACTTCAACAACTGTGATCAGTTCTCAACCTCAAAAACAACACTAGGGATGACCTGATCACTTAGGTCAAATCAAGTCAATCCACATTAAGGTATTGGTCACATTCCCCCGTCTACCGGTTGACACTGTGGTAAAAATGTTAGTGTCGTCTCAGGCTGGTCTTGTGAGTGGGGAAATAATGATCCTATAGGGAAAAGTGGAGCAACACCCTGTCCTGTAATCCAGACAACTGCAGCAGAGCTGGTGAGAGCATCTCTAACCTGCTGATCTCTACAAAGTCACTGAAACCAGAGGAGGTAGAGATAACAGACACAATTTTATGTTTAAAGGTGTCTCAACGTCAAAGAGAAGAAGGAGAGCTGAATGAGGACAGATATGTTAACTTCAATATTCGTGCACAATACGTTCACCTCATCTAACGTTAGCTTCAATGGAAATGTTCACTTCAATGTTTAATGGCCATTCATTGTACATCATCACCTGCAAATTTAATGAAGTCAAAGTACCAGGTAATGAGGTGAATGCATGTAGAGTAAAGCTGCAGGCTTCAGAAGATGAGGCTTAAAACTGCTTTAAATACTGTGTTTTAATTTATTTTCCAACCATCCTGTGTTGAACTTCTCTGTAAGTTCTGAACTCGATGAGCTTTGAAGTTGCTATATGCTATTTTAAACATAAGCTCAAAGAAATAATATGTTGGGTGAACGTAATACAATTATTGAAAGAATTTCCACCAAATTAAAATGTTTTCATTGTTGAACCAACTAATTGTAAATATGTTGAGTGAACATAAAGTATGGACGTTATCCATACTATCCAACTTCATTTGTAAAGGTTGCTTCAACATATTTACTAAGGTAGGTTCTGACTTAAATGTCTTGGGTCACAATAACTTGTATAATATGATTATATTTTTTATTCGATTTTTTTTTGTAAGTTATATTTTGGGGCTTTTTCGCCTTTATTGACAGGACAGCTGAAGAGAGACAGGAAACATGGGGAGTAGAGAGAGGGGGGAGACATGCAGCAGATGGTCGACCGGCCGGGAGTCGAGGTGGCGACTTCTGCAACGAGGATAGCCTCGGCACATGGGGCGCTTAGACTGCAAAATTGCGGTCAGTCACAGGCGATCTCTCCTAACTCCCTGTAATGGCTCTTTTTTGCCAGAAGCATGCCACCTTCTGCTCTGGAGAGGTATTGCAGATGGGATTCCTACCATTAGGTTGTGTGGACATAAAGCTATCTTGTAGTTTTAAGGATTTTGCATATACTTATGTTGATAAAACAGACACCCATGTTGCTTTTTTTAAATGTAGTGTCTGCCCTTTTGTGGCACTGTAATGATATTGCAGCTAGCCAACAATTAAAGATTAGCACATTTCTGTTTAGACCCACTGCTATTATTAAAGATCGTGGTCACAAGATTCTATTAGATTAAATAATATGAAATAAATATAGTGTGAACTCAGCACCACTGTGTGCGCTAATACCCATATTCAGTCAACCCCAATATCCTCAACCTTTTAAGTAAACTCTCTCCTCAGCATGCTTTCAGGAAGCTGAAATCAAAAAGTGATCCTTCATGCAAGGGGTTGATAAGACGGCAGCTGATTTCAAGTAGAAGCTGAACTTAGGACCCATTCATGAACTCATGACATTTACCAGAAAATTTCAGGAATGTCTGACCCTGACATTTTCCAGAGTTGCCCTTTCACACATGCCCTCTCAGTAGGAGATTCTGTCTGTTGGATGGTGGGGATGGTGAGCAGAGGAAGGCAGAATGATGATAAAAGCACCACAAAAAAAGTCATAGTTGTAATTTGGTCACAAACAACTGAGTTAGTTTCTTTTCCCTGAAACCAGTAAACATTTTTTGTCAGCCAAAAAGCCCCCAATTTCTTCATCTCACATCTGTGTGTCGCTGTTCTGGTCTTGCAACTTTGCATAAACGTCATCACCCTGCCTACTTGATAGTTAGTATTCCCTGCTGTAAACACACTTTGGCTTGCCCATTATTTCTTGTGAAAAAGTCTACAGAAGTCAGGGTGAAAGTTTGAGACATATAAGGAACATTTCACAAGTTAAGTGCAAGAAAGAGCAAATCTTTTTTTGTGAAATGAGCATCACAGGTTCTTTTAGAGCCAGTACTCATGTGGCTGTGGTGCACACATCTGTTATCCAAAGGCAAAGCATTACTGTGTGCAAAATGGGGATTGATTGAGCAGTATCAGTAACTATCTGGAGACAGCGCCCCCTAGTGGTGAAACAATATGTTTTGCTCTTTGCTGACACAAAATGGCTCCCTTTAATGAAAAACGTTTTCTCAGAATCAGAGCAGCGCTGATCACCTCCACAGATATCTGAATTTAAGCTGACCTGTTGTCGTGTGCTGAATTTTCACACCTTTTTCTGGGTTGTGACCTCTGAGTTCTTCAGAGAGGTCTGCTCAAGCACATAAAAAGAAAACGACATGGTTTGACGTGAAGAATTGACACTGATTTGTCTCGACCTGTTCTAGCGCAGACATCTCTACATTTCCAGCTGTGCACCAGCTGTGCTCCATGTCTTCACATCCAACATGTTGGAGCTCCCCCTGTGACTGTGTTTGATTGTCTGCTTCACTGGCTCATAAATATAATCCCATAAAAAGGAACTAACCGGTGGTAGTGTTAACACTGTCATTCTAAGAAGGTTTTGGGTACAGAAAGCGTTAAGTCATAAGGCATTTAAGTCTTACTACAGGGCTATGGACCCAACATAAGCACATTTAGCTGTGATCTCATTGCAGTGATGCAGACAGAACTACATCATAACATTTGTAAGAAGTCTGAATTCATAAATATCAGTCCTTTCAGCGAGACAAGAACAACTTCATCTGATATAATATCAGAACATCTGACAAATATAAATGCTGTCACAATTTTGTACATCAGTGTTTCAGAATCTTTCCGCGTCAGTCAAAAATATTCAACTTGCATGAAAAAGCAAATGATGTCAGAGAAAAAAGTTTGCTTTCGTTCTGAAGACAATGCAGGAACAGTACCTCAGCAGCTCTGTTAAAACAGAAGACCAAAGGGGCTGTATAAAAAGATGGAAGACATCACAGCCTCCTAAAAGCAAAGCCAAAACATTCTGTGAGCCTTGTGATTTACTACAGTGTAGATCATACAGCTCGTCTCCTTCATGTTAACAGATGGGACATGGCTCAAAGTTTAAGATAAATAATCCCATCAATTAAACTAGTCAGAGGGCTAACAGCTACCACACTGAAAGTCATTCACAGTTTGTCAAAGTCAGTTTGTATCTGTCGCAGCCCAATCTTACACAATTAATGCAAACCATTGAACTCCACTATACTTTCCAAACTGAGGTTGGGGGCTGCCGCTTGCTACGCCATCATTGTTTACTTTAAACGGGTCAATCACTGCTGTCTGTTTTGAGTATTGCTTTCTCTCCCTTAAGTTAACTCATGACATCTAGTGCACAACCCTCCACCTCTCCATCACTGTCCAGACTTTGCAGTTTCAGCAGCGTCATTATGGCTGCAACAACATTATAGGCCAATAACTCCAATACTATAACACACATTGGCTCCGAAGAGATAAGTGTTTATCTGTCATTGGATAAATTGTCTCCCATGATTGAAATGACATTTAATCCAGAAAAGATGGCCTTCAGCACATTTATTATCAGTGTTGCATCAAACAGAGGGTTCTATTGTTGGCAGATTGTTTGATCAAAGTGTTATATTTTTAGGGTTGGTGTGGGTGTGCAGTAGGGAAGTGTTGGGACCAAATGTGATCTTTTATTCATGCATGGGGCCTGAAACCCCTTGTGGACTCCTGATCAAATTAAACTCATATTGATTGCGTCCCACTAATGAAACTGTGTCTTCAGCATGTTAATGACACTGCTGACCTGGTTAAGCAAAAAGAGGCCACAGCAATCTTAACCACATGTAAAGAAGCGATGGCTGCTAACGAGCACTCAGCTACATAATTGATCAGCTCATCCAAAGACTGCTGGTCAGCAACGAACAGGACTGCACATGAAGCACACATGAGCTGAGCCAGTGTTGAAGATGCACAAGTCATGTACCGCTCTGCACTGTCTCTTTAAATAATAAACAAGTGACAGGCACTCTGTGTCCATTTGAAGCTCGGTGCAGAACAGGATGCTTTTAAAGATGTTCTTCATGGAAAGCTGTGCATGCTGACATACAGCACACTAGACAGTTACTTAGCCTGTAGAGTGAAAACGATTGTGTTGAACAATCCTCTGAGACCATTGAATCAAACAGCGTATTTCATTCTAATTGAGTTATGTCGTAATATCTGTTCGGTCATATCTGTTCAGTCAAACAAAGAAAAACCTACAGGCCACATCGTAACAGTTATCCCCATCATGGGTCCCCATCATGGACCCATGGGTCTGCCTACAAGTTAACTTTATTGTTATAATTAGTGTCTTTTTGATGAAATTGATCATTGTAAGGATGTATGTTTCAGTTTTAAGGTGAATGTTTTTTAAAATAACTATTATATCTTATTTTAAGGAACTATGATGGCAGTCATTTTTACTTATCGCAATCAATTCACTTTCAAGTAAGACCTTATTTTTGGCTTTTTTTCTGGTAGTAATATTTATGTCTAAAAATACAACAATATATAAATATTTTCACCATGCTCTTAATATTAATCTGTCTTATTCTTATGAGCCCTTATATTTTTGTCTTTAGTTGTGACAATAATAATTTCCAAATCCTTTTTGGCGCCAAATTAATGATTTCTAAGTCAGTACCAGCATTATAGAATAATAAGGATTCAGATGTTTTTGTTGAGGAACCCCCGCTCCAAGTCAGGATCCTGCTCACTCAGTAAGGATCTAAGTTAGGGATAATGAAGTGAGTGGGTGTTTATGGTGGTTGTCACTACCTCTTATGATTTAAGTTACCATTGACTGGATTGCAGGACAGGATGTTGCTCCACTTTTCCCTCTCAGAGATGGTTGGGGTCCAGTAGCTCCTCAGGCTGCTCTCACATCTGTGCCAGCTAACTGTCATTATTTCCCCATTCTCAAGACCAGCCCGAGACCACACTAACAATTTTACCACAGTGTCAACAGGCAGGGAGGAATGTGACGGACTACTTTCTGTGGATTGACATGAGATCACGTTGTCCCTATCATTGTTTTAGATGTTGAGAATTAATCACTGCTGTTATGGGGTTTTGACCAATCAGAAGTATTTGATCCTGTTCCGTTCTATTCTATTGTTTTACACAGTGTAGGCTGGATTGATTTAATATGACGTGTGTGATCAGGTTGTCCCTGGCATCTTGCTGTTGAGAATTAATAAGTGCGGTTGAGGGTTTGACCAATCAGAATCAAGTTTTTAACATACCTTGGTTCTAGTGGTGTACACATAATCCCTTATGTTTCCTACATTTCTTATCTTGAGTGAAAGAGCTTAATGTGCAGAACTTTAAACATTACCCTTCATTAGCATGCAGTGTAAACACTGTTAGTGCAATAAATCAATGTGTTGTTTTTTCCAGTGCAAGAGAAATGATCATTAGTGATGTCACACCTTTTTTAAGGAACATGACTTTGTTGGTGTATGATTTTGTTTTTTGATAAAGTTTTGCTCACATACGTTCTTAAGGATAGAAACTATCATTTATAAAATTAACATATTCTTGTTCCTTTCCAGCGTCTTCTCAGCGTTAGCAGAGTATTTCAGTGATGAGCTAGAGCAGGGCGAACTGTAACTCAGTTTACTGCTGTCTGGCAGAGGAGGGGAGGGAAAGTAAGTGGAGATACGAGAGGAGAGGAACTCGCCGAGTCCCACGGAGCTCTGTCAGTTGAGAGCGATGTTACACATCTGGCCTGTCGGCTGCTCTCGCGTCTTTAATATTCACAGGAACTCCCAGGAATCCGCTGTAAAAAACCCACAATGAATAATTGATGCATGCGGTGCCACAGAGCTCCTTCCTTCTGTTAATTGGATTTCATAAAAAAAAGGAACAAAGAAGAAGGTAATAAAAAAGGAAATTAAGAGACTATTTTCATGCCGCTGGTGGTGCTGTTACAGTATGGTCAGTATGGCCTTAATTATTCACTCTGTTAAAGACGTGCTGTCAACGGGCTGACCTCGAGCCGGGAGCTCTGCTGTGCTGTGCATTTCACTGTAAACTTACATTACTGCTTCATGGCTGCTGTGTTCTCGGGCTGGAATGGGAATACAATTTTATATTGATTTGCTTAATTGTGGAAACAGGAAAGGCTGTAAATGTAGCGCTGTGTCTGGTGTAATCTGCATAAACAGATGTTTGCTTTAATTTCAGATAAACTGATTGTGAATATCAGGGCGGAGAAGAACACTGATGATACGCTTCTAATACGTACGATATTTGATGTATTTAAAGTGCTAACAGCCGTCCCTCTTCATACATACCACTCCAACATGTCTTACAAACTGCATTAATAAACAAACAAAGATTCATCTCTTTAGAAACACCAGACTCAAAATTTCAAACATAAGGATGTTAAATTTGAGTGTGCATGCAAACACTGCTGCCTGGATATGGAACAAAAATAGATATAGAACAGGATTGTTATTAACAGTTCATTGCTATTTTTATTATCCATCCATCCATTATCTTGACCGCTTATCCCGTTAGGGGTCACGGGGGGCTGGAGTCCTATCCCAGCTGGCTTCGGGCGGAAGGCAGGGTACACCCTGGACAGGTCGCCAACCTATCACAGGGCTATCACAGAGAGACAGACAACCATTCATGCACACACTCACACCTACGGGCAATTTAGAGTGATCAATCAACCTGAGCATGTTTTTGGATTGTGGGAGGAAGCCGGAGAACCCGGAGAGAACCCACGCATGCACGGGGAGAACATGCAAACTCTCCACAGAAAGGCGCCCGCCCGGCCGGGGATTCGAACTAGCTGTGAGGCAACAGCGCTACCCACTGCACCACCGTGCAGCCTATTTTTATTATTTCAGTTGCAAATATGAATGGATTTTTTGGTGGTGGAGAAATTAAATCAAGTGCTTCTAACGTCGACTTGGTGATGCTGTTCCATTTTTTTTTACAGTTACAAAGAAATTGAGGTTGTTAATCTAAACATGGAGGCACTGTAGAAAGACACAAGGACAGATCTGTTGAATGTGCATTGGAATCTAATTAGTAGACTTATTAGATTTTCTGACAACGAGTGCCACATGGCAATGCAATACTAAAATGTAAAAAAAGGGCACTTTTGTTACATGCTAAAAGCAATCAAACCCAAGTGATTCAATCGCAGATGTTTGTTTAACATGAGTCTGGTTCTGCTCAAGGTTTCTGCCTGTTAAAGGAAGTTTGTCCTTGCCACTGTAACTTGCTAAATGCTGAAAAGTGCTCTGCTCATGGTGGATTAAAGCTAGGGTTGGTAGTCACGGAAAACACTAGCATGAATTTGAATGTGGCATTTCCTCAGGACTCCGTCTAACCCCTCCCGCCCTCCCCTCCAAAATGACGCCCCCGCTCACATACACGAGCGCCGCTGATTCGCGACCATATGATCGTGACTAATTCAAAACCGGCCCTCAGCTCATCATTTGTGTTTTGCACTACGTCAACTCATGTCTCACTCAGCGGTAAGAAAACACCAAAACAATATCATAGTGAAAGTTAAAAACACAAACAAACATGGCTATTGTTAGTGTGATGGAATTCAGCAACAAACTGGACACTGGACACAGAAGACTCAGGAGACTCTGACAGCTTACGTTGAAATAGTTTATGTAGAACTCGATCGAGGAGAAATAACACAACAGTACACAGGCAGGAGAGTGCAGTGCAATGCCAAGTCAGTTCTGTCAGACAAATCCTCAGGCATGGTATTTATTCCCCAAAAGACGAGACTAAAGTTAGATAACCATACTTGGACAATAGGAACACAACAATTCAGAAGAAGACCTGTGCTCTAGTTCTGGAGACCGTAAGTCGGTCACAACACACAGATAAAGACAGGAGCAGGGGGAAAGACTTGATTACTACACTGACACTATCTCGACTATCACAGATGACATATAAACAAAGTTACTCTGCCCCTGACACTTAGACTGTAAGAATACAAGAGATAAACATTCTTACATACATATATTTAAGACTAGGAAAAATCCTCGACAGTTAGTACTCACAACTGTCATGCTAGCTTTATCCAGTTGTACTGGTGACACGATATCAGTAGAAAAGCTATACTACATATAATAAATATATATTTTCTGTAGGACTTACTAAATGTCATTAATTCTTTTGCTTGTCAGAGCCCTGTGGTGAGAGCTTTGTCGACTCTGATCCGGACGACAGTCCAGAGAAAAGCACCTCATCGGGGTCAGAGGGGACAGGCCCGAGGTCGAGCAAGAGGGGCAGTAAATAGAGGCAGGGGGAGCAGAGGCAGGGGACAGGGAGTGCACGTCGGGGAAATGTACACAGAAGGCGGGCAGAACGGAAGGACGGGATTTGATTGGTTTCACAATTTGGCTCCTGATGGCAGGGATTGGTTGGTGTTTTCCCAGGTTTACTCCGGCTGTAGATAGCAGCTTTTTTCACTCTTTTTATAAGAACACATTGTGTATTGATTGCCATTGGGACATAAAGATCATTTTAACCAGTATAACAAAAAGTCTATCTAAATCTGGCTACCAACCCCAGCTTTAAGATGGGTTCAGACTGAGTCCTGTCTGTAAGAGGGGACTGTACAATATCCTGTCTTAATGTTGGGTCTTTTTTAATATAACAGAGTACGGTCTAGACCTGCTCTGTTTGTAAAAGCATCTTGAGATGTCATTTGTTGTGATATGGCACAATATAAATAAAGATTGATTGATTGATTGATTGATTATATCACTCATACAGCTGCTCTGAAACTCTTCAGAGAAGAGAAGCTTTTCTGCGTCAGATTAAATAGATTTGATCTTTGTTGGCATAATGTGCAGGTCAAAAAAGGCCAAAAATAGGAAATGTATCCCAAAATGTTTAAAATGGTAATATTGTTTTACGACTGAAGTATCCTGATAATATCATATCATGGGCCCTGTAGGCATTCCCGCCCCTACTGCTGGCTGAACAAATTAGGAGTACCTGAGGACCCTTAAAATCCAACCTGTCCCAGAAAGATTTTACAATGGTGACAAATTAGCATCATTTCCTCGCCTTGTTCATTGCGTCATTGTGCTGTAGACCAAGGAGCTTTTTTTTTCTCCAGAGCTGCTCCATTCCCAAGAAATGTTCATATAAAGTGAAACACACCTTGAGGTTTGATGAACTCATCCCTCCAATGCAGAGGTGTTAAAACCAAACAGCACACGGGAGATGTGCATTTTGTGTGTAGCTGCAGGCAAGAGCCATTTAAGCAGCCAGAGGAGGGCCGCCCATCTGCTGGCTAATAAAAGCAGGTTAGAGCGGGTAGGAGAGAGAGAGAGAGAGAGAGAGAGAGAGAGAGAGAGAGAGAGAGAGAGAGAGAGAGAGAGAGAGAGAGAGAGAGAGAGAGAGAGGTCATAATACAGGCAGCAGTCCTTCATGTTTCACTGCCCCGCTGCAGCCTTTATACCTTGGTTACCATCAGGCCGGCGACACGCGCTGAGCTGTTAAAACAGCTGCACACATTGAAAGGAATTTATGGCACGCAGCAATAGAACAGGCTTGTTTAAGAGATCTAAAGGCTGTAATCTGAGCATGTGTGTGTATATGTGTGTGAGACTCAGAGGAGAGACTCAGCTTAATAACCCATTACATGCATTTTACAGGTAGTTTTGAAGGACAAACCACCAACGTGCTGTTACTCTGGGCTGCATTTCTTCCACAAGCCCACCGAGATGATCCAGTGTTTTCATTACAGGCGGATCTGGTCGTCTCGGCGACACTGAAAACATCCAGTACCATCTGTGTAAAAAGAAGCAGAAATAAAAAGACGGGGTCTGGATCCTGATGCTCAGTACCGCCTCCTACCCTGAAGCCCATATCTGTGCCTGAATGATGCAATAAAACTCACAAATAAAGCATCATGTTATTGTGAGAGCTGATGTAAGCCTGCTGTACTAATAAAAAACACATAAGACATGATAAGTATTTAATAAGGTCAAATATCACCGGGGATTTTAATGGCTTTTCAGCCAATTTGCAGGAACGTTTATTAGGCATTTATTAGACAGCATGTGGTGCTGTGTGTGTGTTCAGGATCATGGTTACAGAGATTGGTCATCCGGTTTTACAGCTCCTCACTTGATTTGTGTCAAATGTAGTTCATCTGTAAAAAAGCAGATTTAAGGTTTGTTGATACGTGTCAATGTTCAGCAGGAGTGGAGTGGTAACCAGCTCTTATGATGCTATAGGCTTACACTGCCAGGGAGACTGACACACTGGGATCCCCTCTCTCTCCTCTCTCTCTGCCTATCACTCACTTAAACTCTCTCTGTCCCATTAAAGTAACTAACCATAGACCTTTCTGGAGTCCCTGAGCTCCCTTGTCTCATAGGTTCCTTGGAGTCGCTGCCATAGATGACCTGCTGCCGTGGACGAGCCAGACCCCAGCTGCTACAACTACTACTATCTGTCTCATCACTATCATCAACTACTCAGTCTCAGCAGATGTGTGTCTAACATGAGTCTGGTCCTGCTGGAGGTTTCTGCCTGTTAAAGGAAGTTTGTCCTTGTCACTGTAACTTGCTAAATGCTGCAAAGTGTTCTGCTCATGGTGGATTAAGATGAGATCAGACTGAGTCCTGTCTGTAAGATGGGACTTGATCTTAACCTGTCTTAATGTTGGGTCTTTGTTACTAATATAACTCAGAGTACGGTCTAGACTTACTCTGTTTGTAATGCATCTTGAGATATCATTTGTTTTAATTTGGTGCTATATAAAGGTTGATTGATTGATTTATGAACCTAGTATATTTTCCTGATAGGCTGATGTACTAGTTGGCGGTTTGGTTGTATCTTAGTAAAACATTTGCCAATGAATGATCAACATTTTTAAGATGTAGGTCCTCCACCTCTGTCCCTCCTTGCACAGATCATGAAGTAAAACATCAGCATCACAATAATTAATATTCTAAAAATATTGTGTTTCAGGTCTTAAGCTGCAAGATGCGCAAAGACTTTGCAGTCCCTGCAGCAGGCATGTTCTGCTTATGGAGTGACGCCTGCAAGCTAGTTCAGGCAGGTATCTCGAGCTGCTCTGATTTCACACTTGTCATACTTACAATCACCTCACAAAAATATCCTCCCAATTTGTGAGTCTGTAAGCCTGTAAGATTTCTGGCCTCCACCTCTGCTCTGTCATTGCCACCTCTGCCCTTCACCAATACTGCGCTGAAACTGTCAGACCGAACACCTCCCTGCATCCTCATACAGCCACAGAGTTTAAGATATGATCTCATCACTCCTCAGGTTTCTGCATGTAAAATCAATCTGCGAGGAGTGAAGAGGTCGGACCCCAGATGGCAAACACAAACAATGTTCTGCTGCTGCTGCAAGAAAGTTTCAACCAATACGCGGTGACTTGTCTGATTGACTGCAGCATCCACTGACATGCAGCAACAGGTGGAGAGAGAGGTGAGGTGTGTGGCATTGACAGATGGGGGAGCAGGAGCTGGGGGTGTGTGACAGGGAAGCAGAGGTGAAGCATTACAGTGAAGAGAGTGAAGCTGAGGTGATAAGAAGCGTTGATGAGCTCAAAATGTCCAAGAAAGCAGTGAGTGACTTAGGTCTGTTCGGTATCATGATATTCTTAACATTATTGGGCTACCTCCTGTGAAGATGTATCAAGTAGCTGTGTAGTAAGTCTGAGCTGCTGCTTCTCTATGATTTATTAGCATAAAAAGATCAAAGGTTGCATCATAATTTAGACCTTTTCAAGTCCAAATCCTTGCTTTCTCATGTGTCAGCAGACAAGATATGCAAACAGCTTTTAAAATGCTTGATTTTTAAATGAGTAACATTCAAACTTTGTTGATGTAAATGCAGAATGTCTGGAGAAACTCATCCGGGAGAGGAAGACTTAAAGTTAGTTTCTTGGTGAATGTTTTTCCCCAAAATGGGAGGTCAAAAATGAATTATTTACCATTTTGCATGATGTAATTTGCCTCGCTCAACACAGATGCTAAATCCATCCGTCCAAACCCCACACTCACAGACTTTGAAACACGTTCCCATAAAGTGTTTGGGTGTTTAGTGCTGTCTCACTGTCACATTGTGAAGTGTGCAAGCTCTCTGATGCTGATTTTACAACTCAAAATTATGCATTTCTACCGACTTAAGTATGGTGGCTCTGAAGGGCACAACACAACAACATTTCAGAAAACACAATGACATTTCACCAAATGGAAAGGGGAGGAACAACACGTCTTGTTTCTGATTGGACAGAACCTGACAGTTTGACATCATTCCCGGTTTCTATTAACACTACTCAGCTGAGTCCCTGCACAAACTTTAAACTGAGTTGGAAGGAATGGAAGAGGATATATAAATAATAAAGGAATATTTCAACAAAGGATACACATGTAATGTAGCCTAATACTCCTATGGTGTAGCCGACATATTAGGACATCCTCAGGATTCGGAGTCAGGCGTCAGACCTAAGATGAAAAAGCATCAGGTCTGTTTCCCTTTGTTCAAATTCTGATTACATGTAATCTGAATGCTTTTGGGAGAACACTTTGATAACATGTAATCTGATGACTGTAGGAACAGTAACAGGATGGTATTCTTTCTGATTAGTTTTGGGAATGAACTCTGATCATTAGAGGCATGTCAATTGTGCGGTGGTTAGCATGGACCATCTTCACCAAAATAAATAAAGGTTCACATCCTGGATTGAGGCTTTCCATGTAAAGGAACAGTTTTTTCACACTGTCTAATCCCAATAAAATGTTTGAATGAAAACACCTAAATCTCAGTTAGATAAGCTGGTCTAAGGTGGTTCAGTTCAGTTCAGTTCAGTTCAATTCAGTTCAATTCAGATGACTTTATTAATCCCCAAAGGGCAATTCTGTTTACAGTTTACCCTGCCCTATTGAAACAATCTAAATAATTAGGGAACAAAAACAAATGAATGCAAACATTCACAAACATATAGAAAACCACATTCACATGTCAGTGCAAACAAATCAGCAGGATCAACAATGGCTACAATACATACAATAAATACAATGAATACAATAAATACAATAAATACAATGTCAATGATGCATCAAGATGATACACCTTAGACTATAGCATTAGTCACAATTGGTTCCAGTTTAACTCTCAGCATTTAGCAGGCTGGTAGCTGAAGGTATAAATGAGTTAGATAATCTATTTGTTTTCCTTGGGGGTGCATAATAGCGCCGCCCAGAGGGCATAAGAGAAAAGTCAGAGGAAAGAATGTGGCCAGGCTGATATAGTTCTTTGTTCAAATCCTGGACAGAGACCTGTTTAGTGGTAAGCATGAAATGTTTTCATCACAAAGGAGACAAGCTGTGCTTTTAAAGAACTATAAAGATATAAATGAAAAACCTAGAGAGACCAGCAGAGGGAAAGTGGACAGGCCGGCTGCCTTTCAACTCAAAGGTCCTGGGTTCAGTTCCAGTGGGGAAAAACTTTCCTCACACTGGAGTTTGAACTGTGCTTTACAATATAAAAATTGTGGAATGAAAGACCTAGAAAAGAAAGCTAATCCAAGCAGCCCTGTGGTTTTAAGGATAGGCCTGCCACCTTTAACTCTGATGGTTGTGGGTTCAAATCCCACTAAGGGCTTCTATTGTAATGTGGAAATGAAACTTTTTCCACACAATGTGCTTGAGCTGTGCTTTTGTTACTGCAAAATCGTGGAATGAAAAAACATAAGAAAGGTTCCACTTGCAAGCAGCTCTGTGTTGTGATGGACAGGGCTGCTGCCTTTCTTTGCAAGGTTCCTGGGTTCAAATCCCACTAAGGGCTTCCAATGTGAGATGAAAATGAAACAGTTTCCTCACAATGTGGTGTGTGAGAGCACCAACCAACAATCAGATGATGCTGAGGGTATTTTTACTCTGAAGACGGTGAGTACTGCAAACACTGGACTGCATTTGGATTGAATGAAAAATAGGCACTGCCAGTGCAGCAGCAGTGTTAGTGGACACAGGCCCTTAGACTTGATTTAGTTTGACTCCATGCCTTATATGAATCTGACTCTTGAAAAAACTGGCTCTGCTCTCTATCAGAAGACAAAGTTTTGGGTGATATTAACTGTGCTTTAAGAACTCAGCAGCTGATTACACTGTTGGTCCAAATTAAATGCTTTAACTGTAAAATATACATGCAAATATACCATTTATATGGATACATGATTCATGACTTCTCTTCACCTGCACTGACTTTGCATGTAATTTAACAATTTGCCTGCTTTTCTCAGAACACACATCAAGTGTCTCTGATATTGGAAGAGATTATGTATAGCTTATTGTGCAATAAAACATGTCAGATGTGAAATTTGTGCAGCTCAAGATGCCTGCCAGTACTAGCTTGCTCCACTCTTTACAGTCCTTGCACTGTTTTAAATGCTGATTCACTTTGAGTATCTCATTTTGAGCACTTTATAAAAGCTAATATAAATGGGGTTTTGAATTTTCATATTGAAAATATTCTCTGCTCTCAAGGTCCTAAAAATAAGGACATCTGTAATGAAAAGTCTCGGCTGATTGAATATGTGATGTCAAA
Source organism: Notolabrus celidotus (assembly GCF_009762535.1). Classification (NCBI taxonomy): domain Eukaryota; kingdom Metazoa; phylum Chordata; class Actinopteri; order Labriformes; family Labridae; genus Notolabrus; species Notolabrus celidotus. The sequence goes on from NC_048289.1 coordinate 6,439,340, forward strand.
CCAGCACAAAGGAGCTAAACCATGGGAGCTAAATTCACAACAGTCAAATCAAGGAAACCATGTATGTAATACGCCTGTCCTGGAGGATAAAGAGAAGTCTGAAAGGCAGCCAGCTGCAGAGGGAGAGAGAATACATGAATGATGAAATTAATTAGCATCCTCTGAGACAGAGTGATGCTGGTCCAGGGTGAGTTTTATGGCTCTCAGAGGTTTTGAGGCCTCAGAGGGAGCTGGTGATTATGGAGTAAGTCGATTATAGAACTCAGCCACACTCATCACTCTGGGTGGATTTTAATGGGGAGGAAATTCAATGAAATATCATCTTCACGTTACTTATTTCTTAACAGAAGTGCGGTCTTTTCATGAAGCCTGATGAGCACAGCTCTGAGTGAAAACATTAAGCCTGGTTTATACCTCAACGTAGACTCTGTGCTGTACTCACGCCGTAGAGGCTGATGCTGTGGCGAGCACTACATTCATGTGTGTTGGAGTGTCCATGTCACACTGCGATACTCTGCCTAACACTTGTAGGCAGTGCTACATGTTGTTAAAGCGCAAGTTTCTGACCTTGTTCACTGCTTGTTTGTGAGAAGGAAACCATGAATCGTATCCCAGCGTATCATGTTGAGCAACAGTTGATCATGGGCTTGTGTGCATTAGTTTGAAGGGGTGCTTCAGCTTCTGTGTTAGTACAGAGCTATGTGGACCTACAGTGTAAGCTACGGCGTAGATGTGATGCAGAAGTTGAAGCAGGTTTGGGTAGATTCACTGCAGCCTAAGAAGAAGAACAATGCTTTTTATTTTGGAAACATATGCACAATATAAAAGCACGGAAATACTTGTTATTCACAGATGATCATCCATCACTCCATCCATGGATTTATGTGTCTTTTCATGCCATCTGTAATGTTTGAAGTGGCTTGTTGAAGGTATTTTTCTTTTGATCATATGAATAGATCTCAGTTTTTTTACACACACATACGCATGCATGCACGCACGCACGCACGCACGCACGCACGCACGCACTCACGCACGCACGCACGCACGCACGCAGGCACGCACGCAGGCACGCACACAGAGCGGGCTGGTAGAGCCCTGGTGCTGACGTCACATCCCTTATGCTGACCTTCACATCAATTAAGCTCACCGATAAAATGTCAGAAATCCCTCAGGTCGGTACGGTTTACAGCAGAAGAGATTCGTGTGCTGATTTGAAACAGATACTCATGGCAGTACAAAAGGATCCTTGTGTTAATGTTGGTCACATTTTCTCTCACCATTCCTCCTCTACGCTGCAAATCTGATTTACAACACTGCAAATCTGCAAAAGGAGCTGTCAATCAATCATCTTTATTATTTGCATGATAAGAACTTACTCTAAAAACAGGATGAAATAAAATGTCTGTATTTGTTTTTATTTCTGTATTATCTGTATTTCAGTTTGCTAGTTTGTCCCATGCTCCACCTGTTAACTTTAAGAAGGCAGGGTGACATTTACTGCAGCCAGTCAGCAGGGGGAGCTCTAAATCTTTTGGCTTTACAGTTTGCACTGATAGCTGCTACTTTAATATACAGTTTGGGGTTTGAGTCCACTGACTTTATAAAAAAACAGAAGGAACAAATGGTCCCCAAACATGAGCCATAACATTTAGAGCCTCCCCCAGTGACTGGCTGCAGAACAGGTCATAAGCCCCGCCTCCTTCATGTTAACAGATGGAACATGGATGACAAGGAATATTCTCCCACAGGGTTTCTTAGTTTTCACGTTGATTTATGACCATGTGTTTATTTTTGGAAAAGTGTTACGTTTCAATAATTAATTTGATTTTAAAAAGAGGGGAATGTAACATCATGATTGACAGCTCTGCTGACTAATGAGGCTCCTAGCTTTCTCTACCAGCAGAGGAGAGGAGGGACGGTACAAGGAAACATCTGCTCTGCTGTGTACTGTACGAACATGAGAGATCATACCACTTACTCAAATATATTACGTATTTTGGCTTCCTTTTTTAATTGGGGAGTTGGTGTGCCGTCCATATATGAATACAGTCAATGTACAGGTGGTAGCAGTTCAGGGAGCCATGTGTTTCACGCTGCTCAGGTTTACTGGGAGAGAGAGAGTCATTAGAAATGTGAATTAAAAAGAATAAAGTTAATGTATTAGATATAAGCCTCTTACTTCCGGAGTCTCTGACTCCTGGGTCCCCGAATTAAATCAAGGGGAAAAACCTGACTGACTGCAGCAGTGCTGTAAACACATCTGGACAGGTGTGTCTCAGGAGCCAACGCTCATTTCAGGATTTGCACATTTTCGATTTGGCTCAGCAGCTGTTCCCCCCCCCAACTCCCTGCGTGCCACTGCCTTATTATGCTCTTATTAATGTAACACCATTAAACGTCCCTGAACATCTGAGTGCAGCAATTCACACACCCCTCGTAACATTCACTCCTCTGGCAGGGTCAGGGAGCGACACGGTCTGGAGAGATCTACCGCAGGATCAAGGGGGCTGATTATTTGTTGGGATGTGGAGGAGTGAGGGTGAGCAGGAGTGGGTAGTTTGGAGAAGGAGGGGTTCAGCATTGAATCACTTGGCATATTTATTATCCGCTCTCTAGCTTTGGCTCAATCCTGCATCTCCTACATCAGGTAGAATAATGGCCCCCATAACCTTGGGCGTCGTTGGCCTCCCCCCTTCACTATCTTTTCATTACAGATCAGTATAAAAAAAGCAGAGATCAGATAGCAAATAGAAAACGCACAGGTGCTCCAACACTCCCACATGCTTTGAGGCAGTATTTCTCCGTACATCAGGGCTACAAGAAGAGGCATCCTGAATTGATTGGGAGATAATGAAGGAGGGGAGGGAAGAGGGGATCGATGCATCTGGACCCTGCCGACAGAAACAGACAAAACATGGCTGCCTCTCCACTCACGCACAAGGCCAGGCTGGACGTGCAGTTTATCTGTGAAGTTTAAAGGAATACATGTTGATCATTTCCATTTCTAAAGATAAATCCTCCTGTTTTTGTGAAGGTCTTCAAATTCAAGCATCTTGTTGCAAGAAAACAGACCAAAAAATCCAGGAATTCATTGATTTCTCCTCTAAATGCATCCCTGAAAAAGCATTCACTGTACACCGCTTTAGTACACTTCACTTATCCAATAAAAATAGACCATTAAAGGTTTTTAGGGAGATTTAAAAAACCCTGTTACCATGCTCAGGAGGCTGATTGTCAAGCTTTACAGGCTCCCCGACATAAACGGCTATTACAGCAATTTGAAAAAAAAAGGATAATTCTTTATTATTTATTGCAAAATAAAGTCAGGATACTCAAATTAAAGGAATAATAAAAACCCTGACAAGACTAAAGACTTAAGCTGCAACATTAAATATTCATAGCTGTTGTAATTTCCGCGTTCTGCTGTGTGCAGACTATTAAAGTGCACAAATATTTTAGGCTTGTCTTCATGATGAAGACAGAAAGTGGACAGTATTTGAGAAAGAATATCGACACAAAAATCTTTCACCTTCATGTCATAGTTAGATCTGTCTGAAATATTTTCTGTGCTCCTAAAGGAAACTTTTCTGCACAGAGAAATGTCCTCTGGGATTTGCTCCTAGCTTTTGGATCATCTTAATGGATGTATTATGAATGAAAAACACTCTTCTCAGAGTAAACCAGGATGTAAATATGTTACATTTTGCAGTGAAGTTGCATCAGACCGGTGAATCTATGTCCCGCTTTGCAGGACTGTTTATGAAGTAAAGGCCTGTGTGTTGTTCAAGTTTGTCACTACTGACAGAGCAACAGAGAACTCAACAGGATCATCCACGTCACCTACATTGCTGTCGAAAGTAGAGTGTCACAGAAAGTAAAGGTTAAAGTAGAAAATTGATCACCTCTAAGAACAACTTGAAATCAAACACGCAGCTGTCCGGACATGCCAACTGAGTAAAGGCTGCTTATTAACTTCTGGTAGTGGTAGCCTTTGTCTGTAGAAAGTAAACCTCCCTGTTATGTTCAAATCTGATAATTTATAATTCTGTAAGGCCAGGGAGGATTGAGCAAAGAAGTGAACTTGTCATGTTTGGGTCTGTTCTTTTCTGATTTTTGGTTATTCGTGTTCCTGTTCAGGTTTGTATAGTTTCTAGGGTCTTTTGTTTCATGTGTTGATTTCCGTTGTGTTATATGTTCTCCTTTTTTGTATACTCTCATGTCTGTGTATTCCTTGTCTGTGTTTTTGTCTAGTTCTTCCTGTTTTATTTTGTAGAATCCCCCAGTGTGTTAAGTTTAGTTCTACTTCCTGTGTTTTCCCTCCTTTGTGATTGTAACATTTGTGTCTTGTTGGTCTCACCTGTGTCTCGTTACTCATTACCAAGTGTGTGTACATAGTCTCTGTGCTTCCTCCCTTCTGTGTTAGTTCATTGTCCTTGCCTGAGTGAGTCTGCGTGTTCCTGTGCTCCTCGTGTTCACGGTTTTCCCTGTAGATTTGTTTAATAGTACATTTTTGTGTATTTATTTTGTTCATTGATACCTTTTGTTAGTCTGGGCTATAATTTTTCCCCTAACTGTGACAGAACTCCTCTTTCAGTCTCTCACTTGAGCATCATCAAACTGCGTGACTGATGGCACTCAATTCCTGCAAAACAGTGAAACGGCACATTCTTTCAGGAAGTCATTTAATATTTAAATATTTAAAAAGTGCCCCTTAAAAAAGACACTTTAATGAAAAATTGGTGCATACGATTAAAAATAACCTTAAATACATAAAGTGTTTGATAATCTACATGTTATAGAAAGCCCCCCTTTCCTTTCATCATAGAACTGGGTTGTTCATGGGTGCATGTTTATATGAAAACAAGAAGGTTCTCTGCAACCTTTTTCCAAAAAGAACACGTGAGGAACACTGCCGCCGTTTTTTGCGCTAGGTAACCAAAGTGCCCAGCGGCACTTCCGCTTCCCTAAGCAGAGTCCCTTGGGTCTTATCTAAAATGCTCTGTATGCTTCATACATACTTTTATTCAATGACATTTCAACGAGAAACTGTAAAAACTATTGATATAAACCATGTCAAAGCATTACCAGATTACAAGCAGCTCTAAACTTGGAAATTGTACCTAGTATGATAATTTTTCTCCTCTGGGGGGACGTCCGTCATTCCTGTTGATACCAGAAGTCCCACCCCTTCTTGATTCTCATTGGTCAGTGATCAAGGAGTGACACTGATGAGTGCTGCGGTGTTCCAAAAGCTAAACTTTTTTCAACTGAGGGCGCTGAACAGGTTTTTTGATGAGCGCTGGAATGCTGAATCAGAGTTCGAATAAAAAACAGGCACTGCCAGTGCAAAAAAATGGCTGCAGTGGACACAGAACCTTATAGGGACCATTTAAAAACAGTGTATCTGTGTATCTACTGCTCCACTAACAGCCTCTAGTCGATGCTGTTTCTCTTTCAACTTTTCTTTCACTCTGGTGACCTTAATGAAAGAGTGATAAATGTTCTCTGGGGTTTACTTTCCATTAAAATCATAAGAAAAGTGCAATGAGCTCACTATTAAACAATGCAGTTGTCTTTATGGACATTAAAAAACACTTTTGATTCTTTTCTGCATCAGGGAGTCAAAGTTAGGTTTGAAGTTTGCAGTGGTTTCTATTTTATTTACTTTAATTAGCACCTCAATGAACAAACTTTGACTTCAGGCAGTGGTAGCATCCAGGGCCGGAGCTAGACTCTCAGCGCAAAGGGGGCATAGCATCCTCAAGGGGCCCTTCTGAAAGTCAAATTCACAACTGTAAAACAGCTGATATATGTTCTCCCCTACTTATTAATAAAACCTACAAATTCTCACTTATTGATCTAAGACAGCCCACTCTACTGCACTGATTAATGAATGGTTCAGCACTGACGCTGATGGACAGCGACAGGCAGGAGCATTGTCCAGTACTGTCTTTCTCAGGAATTAACTAAACATAAAATAGACACAGCGGTCTACAACACAGTAAAGTGTATTTAAACATAAAATAGACACAGCGGTTTAAACGCAATTTCAAAGGCAGTCTACAATACCTCAGGAGATGACACATAGGTGCAGAGATCCGTTAAACACATCAGTTAAACATCAGTGTTAGGATTCATGGCTGACACAATGAATACAATGTCTCAAAAAGAGTGAAACTCCTCCATAACTTCCTCTGGCTTGGAGATGTCTTCTGAATAGAAACATGCAAGCTCCAGCATTTTTATTTCCGCATCAGGGTGCTTTGTATCATGAACAGTTTAGCCATTTCTTGATTCTCGAACTGCCCCACCAAAATATCGAGGATGTAAAAATAAACTTCTGCTGAGAACAAAATGCAAACGAGGCCAGTCGATACCTGTGCCGCAGCTGTGACCTCACATCACAGCTAATAAAGGGGAAAGCCCTAACCTAACACCTGCCGAGCTTAAGTCCAAGATCGAGCGCACGTGTTAGGAGTGAGAGTGACGCAGTAACATGCAGGCATATTTCCAACACCGATTCTAATAAATATAGACAGTAGGGATGTAAATTTGAAGTATTTTCTGTGATCGATCTTTGGAAATGTTAACAATCAATTATTGATTAATCATTAGAAAAAAACTTAAATGTTTCCATGTTAAAAACAATGCTAAATGCGTTTTTTCCCCTGTATCAGATTTTCCCTCATGACACAATGTATATAATTGACAGTATTGAGTAGCTACGGGTCGTATCGAGGGGTTCAAAACGTTAAACACCCTGAATATCAAGATGTGGAACTGAACAGAAACATATTTTAGACTTTCAGTTTCCAGTTTTCTGTCTACTCGTTCTTATTGAGAAAAATCAGCATGTGAACGCGGTCAGGTGTCAGCCGGGAGCGCAATCGGGTCATAATCAGTCTGGCAGCGCAGAAAAACAGCACTATAGGAGACCTGTCACTCAACCGCAGCCCCCAGCTGAGCATCTCTGCTGTGAGCAACACCTGTAGTCAGCTGATTCATATGGAAACATGCTTTAAACTTAAAACACCTCCCTGATAGCTGAACAAAATATAAGACCACTTGATGTTTGTTCCACGTGATAGAAAATCCAAACAAAACATGTGTTTGAGTAAGCTTTTAACAATTAATTGGTACTCGATTATTGGGCACCTGGAAACACATAACAACCACATAGGATTAAATAATAATCATGGCCAAATGATATAGCTAATGGCGATTATTATTGATTTGTTTGTAAACATTTGAATTATTTAGCAGTGTACCTTTACGTGTGCATATGTTGAGCATGGTTGTGGTTTGCACGCCTAAGCTTAAAGCATTTCATGGGCCCATCTAAACATAAGATAAATAATCTTGAATGGTCAGGCCATATGTGTTTTCAGGTGTGTCAGTGTGTATATGGATTTCTGGGGATTATTAATTGAACGAAAACAGGAGGTTGCTTTAAATTGAAAATAGATGTGTGTGTGTTTGTGTGAATGTTTTTTAATTACAACACCGACTGTGGACAGGGACAGACATCGGCTGTTCTGGTCCTGTCAAAAAAGTAGCTCAGTAGGGGGCCCTTGCTGAACTTGGGCCCTGAGGGGCCACATCCTCTGCCCCCGCAGCCGCTCCGCTTATGGTTGTATCATATTCACATAAACACATATCTTTGTTTCATGGATGAGGTGGGCTTTCACTTTGCTTTTTCCTTTTTTAATCACCTAGTGGACCACATTAGCGTCCTGGATGAACTTTTCTTCATCTCACCTGTAGTGAGACGTGAATCTTCATCAGGACAGATGAAGACACTTCTTCTCTCCTTGTCCCCTGATGACTGCCAAAGTGATTTAAGGGACCCTGACAGGTCACGGTAACCCAGATGGATCCTCATCTGTGTGGCTGGTAATCTTCAGCTGTATCACGCAAGCCCGGACTGTCAAATCGTCTTTTTCAGAAAGAGATGATTCCCTGTCAGAGATATTTCAACACCATTTATTCCTTCCTTTAATCAATTCTGATTCTACTTTGAGAATTTGTCCATATCGAGTGCCCCCCAATACTTGATATGTAAATAGTCATACAATTATAATCAAAGTAGCTTTAGGTTACACGCCTAATGAAGTCCTGTGCCGACAATTCATAACACATGGATGCAGTCTCAGTTGCACCACCTGTTGGGTTCTGGAGAGGTTTATATGACCTAGAGATGGCGGTCACCATATTGGAAATGACGACTGTAACTGACCTGCTGCGGGTCTAGAAGCCAGCAAAGATGCAGAGTTGAGGTCTTAGCCTAGTAGCCAAGCAAACAGCTACAATACACCCACCCATCAGTCAAATCAGCCACGCTCCTGTTATGCTAAATCATATGTGACTCTTAGTCTTGATATAATCAAAACAGATGCATTAATAAAATATTTTGAACAGTGTAATATAGTTTGAAGTTGAATCGAACTTTTTACTTTGGGCTCAAATGAGGTTCCCCTGCAGCTTTTGCAGCCAGCCTCTAAAAAGCTGCAGTTCCTCAAGTGGACACTTGAGTAACTGCAGTTTTTGTGCTTCTCTGTTGGCTTTATTTTTCATTGGCTTCTCTTGTCACTCAGTCCTGAGCTTTGTGAGCTTTGCAAATGGTTTCTAATTTCAAACCTCCCCTAGTTATGTTCTTTTCAGGTTTGATTACCTTAGAATTCAATCCTCTAAAAAGTTTGATGGTGAAACAGCGGTTTCTTATATCTTGAGCTTTGACTTACCCTGCAGTTTAATAGCAGGAAATATTATTATTTGAGGGCGTTACATTTTGCTGTAAAGTTTGACAACTGAATATTTGGATTTATTGACTTTTTTTTAGAAGACAGCCTCAAGTAGACACTGAAGGAAGTGTAAATTTTAATAGTCCTGTAATGACTTCATTTTTCATCCCCCTATGTGGTCACTTGATCCCAAGTCATTCAAAGACTTTCTGTGAATTCAACACTTTCATGATATCTAATAAATCTACTGTATTCTGGGTCTTACTGTTGTTTTATCTTGAAGGAAGGGAAAGCACTGACTGTTAGATTTTTCTAGTTTTGGCAAACCTTTATGCTTCCAACTTTGGGTGCAAATCAAGTATGGGTCAGAGAACTGATTAGTGTAGTAACCGAAATTGGATGGTGCATTTTAGCCTGAATTGGAGGAATTTACTGCTTGTTGATTTTTATTAACCCACCCATTCATCCATCCATCCTTCGCTTATCCGGGGTCAGGATGTGATGGCAGCAACTGTTCCAGCAACTTTCTCCAGCTCCTCCTGGGGAATCCCGAGGCTTTCCCAAGCCAGATGCGACATAATTGCTCAAGCAGACTCTCGGTCTACCCCGGTTACTTCTCACGGTTGACTGTTCCCTGAGAATCTACAAAGCAAGGCACTCAGGAGCTGTCCTAATCAGATACCTGAAACAACTCAACTGGAACTATTGGATGTGAAAGAGTAGCAGCTCTGCTCAAAGCTCCCTCTCTGGTGACTGAGCTCTTCGCCCTATCTGTGAGGCAGAGCCCAGATACCATGGACTGGAAACTAATTTTGGTTGCTAGGACATGTGATCTTAATCTTTTGGTAGCTACTAAAAGCTCATGACCATAGGGGGGGGGGGGGGGGGGGGTTGAATGTACACCCATCTGCCATAAAGTTATGACCACTAACAGATGAAGTCATTAACTTTGATTGTCTCTTTATGGTGTCATCTCTTGGTGGGTGGGATATGTTTAGCAGCAAGAGAACATTTGGTCTTTGAAGTTTATGCTCCATGTTGTTGAGTTGTGCTATTTATTTTGACGTGTGCTGCTGACCTCTTGGCCATGTTGCCCTTGTAAATGAGGTCTCGATCTCAATGGGTCTCATCTGGTTAAATAAAGGTTAAAGGAAAAAAAAGAAGAAAAAAAAGTGTTAAAAGAAGAACAATTAGATAATTTCAAGGATGCTTTCAACTTTTGGCAAACTTAACTAACTCAGGACCCACCAAGAGCAGTCCAAGGAAGGAAAACCAGTAAACCTGCAACAAGTTCAGTAGGTTGTGAGCTGCAAAACTGGACCAATGAAAGAAGGTGGCCTGGAGGAACACAACAGTGTTGACTTGGTTTAAAATTCCCTCGATCTCAATCCAAGTCCCAGTTTCCAGGACATGAGGGATCTGCTAAGTCCATGTCTCTTCAGGTCAGGGCTGTGCTGGCCTGACTTGTAAAGAAGGGGCCTGCAAAATATCAGACAGGTGGTCATAATATTAAGGTTGATTTGTATAGATGGACTGTAAGCTCTGCCTTGAGGCTCAGATTGGCTGCATCACTGCACTGGTTTGCCTGTCAACTTCACAATCCACGCCGTTCATCTGAGGTTCAGTCAAGCACAACGCTACCCTGCTATCCCCGTAATGTCATTGAACATGCCTCTGAGGAGGAATATTGACATATCAACACATTTAATATGGAACAGTACAAAACAGGTACAGGTACAATAGGTCAGATCCTCATATAGTGAAGCATTTTCCAAAGTGAACTTTCCAGACACATTTATTGGGCTGATAACATTACTCAAACACAGTGTATGACCATTGTAAACAAGAAAACAGAAAAAAAGGCATCAGCTCAGACTGCTGCAGAGTTCAAAGTGCGCCAAGCTTTTTAAAATTCTCAACTTTTTCTCTTTTTTTTAAAATCCTCTTTATATATCTTTTGACTGTTAATTCATTACTTTTCTTTACATATTCATTTTTCTGCAGTATTGATAATTATAATATGTACAAACGAGGCCAAGACACTGGTTGCTCTGAGGCCGTAAGAAAGCCTGTAAATATTTGCTCGTCTCCCATGACATGACTCTGGTTTAGAGATGAAAAGGTAAGGCTGTGCTCCCTCTCGGTTGGGTTTTCTGATTGCATGCCTTGTTGGTGACGATAATGAAACGTCCGTGTGAGTGTCGTCTTCACCGGCGGGATGGGGGCAGTGACTTACTCCTTGGATTTTCCCACTGATAGCAACAATTTTATGTACAAAGGCTGTCAAGTCCCAACGTTGTCCTAGTGGTTGGGAGGCTATCAAATAAATGCTTCCATGTTGTTTTTTTTAAGCTTCCAAGGGTCCTGTTTTTGGTTTTCTCCCAAAAAAAGTATCAAAATGTCCATATAGATATAGTTGTACAGTGGGGGAAAGGGCTTGTTAGCATGTGTTAGACCGAGGGATCAAACTGTTCTCAATGTATGAAAAGAAGAGTCTCTTTGCTCGCAGTACAAAGTTCCTTAATTCATATAATGTCCGTGTTTGTCTTTATACAATGCCATGAAGATTTCTGAGATGAGATGCAGACCAGTTTCCCATCATCCCCTCCCTCTTCTCCTCCTCCTCCTCCTCCACCTCCTCCATCCATCGTCGCCTCGTCTCGCTCCTTCTCTCTGACATTCATCTCCATGCTCAACCAAGGGAGGCTACTTTAGCAACCACTCGTTCACTGGAAGAGAGGAGAAGGACAGGAGTGAGAATTCTGATTTATATATGCAGCTCTCTGCACAGTTCAACTGTTCTCCAGCATTATCCACCCAACACCCTCCCTGTACACACCATATTTCATCTTTAACGATAACATACAATTTAACAGGAATGGCACTCGGATGAATGGTGGTGGCTGTGTGTGTGTGGAGGGGGGGATTTGGTGCCTTTATGTTTTGAATGGCAGCCTTGAGAGAAAATCACACCCAAAAGGAGCAGGTGCCAAAAACATGAATAAACATTGTAATTTGGAAGAATGTGTCAAGATGGCATCAGAAACATGCATACTTTAAAAAGATACAAGTGTAAAATAAAAGACTGATAAAAGAATTTCCTGCTGATGTAAAAATACACTCACGATCCCACATGATGTTTGAGAAAAAAATTGTTCTATTTTTGTGCCATTATGATTATCCTCAATTCTTATTAGATGCACCAACCAAGCCTTTATACCAAAATATGTGTCTGTTAAAATGAAAGAGATAAAAGTAAAACTTGTTCAACAGAAATACTCATTTAAAGATCTGTAGCCTGTTGCACCAGCTGTGTTTAAGTTTTGTCCAAAGTTAGGGTGTAAAGTCCTCACTAAACCATACGTTGAAATTAGCTAGTTTGTAAATTAAGTTGTGTCTTTGTTTGGTTTCACCACTGAGACTTAGGGTTCATTTTAACAAGTAGACCGTAACGTCCAAACCAAGCGGCAACCACCAGTCTCCATGAAACACCAATTCAAAAAAGACGATCTTAACAGCATTAATAAACATGTTTACAGCCTGGTTCACAGAACAGCTTGGGTCTACCTGGCTAATTTCTCTAATGTACAGGGGGTGATTTTTTTTCTAACACAACGGTTCAGAAGATATTAAGATTACGAGTTTTAGCCCAAATAAGGACATGACTGACTTGACTGACAGGCGGATACACATAGCTGTTGGCTAGGAGGCTCAAACCCCGCCTCTTTACGTCACACTAAGTTTGGTTGAGTTCAGCATTACCAATATGGCTCCCGCCGACGATTGGCTTCAAAACAACACTCAGGATGGGTGACGTCACGAATATTACATCTATTATTCATACAGTCTATGTTCAAAACTAACCAAAACATTGTGGCAGATATGACCTTTACACTTCCATTAGCCAATCAGAGGAAAGCACCAATTATGATGCAGGGGTTGTCACATTATTATCTTTCGTGCCTAATCGTCTCGGAACTGAGCAACAGCTGAAACAAACTTCCATTACTGTCGTTACTGTTGTGGGACAACAACAAAAGGTATATAAGTCTTGATAAAGTGTCATAGTAAAGTGATAAATATAGCCTAAATCCTTAAACTATAGTAACAGTGACACGAGTGGTAAAATTATCAACTACAACATACGTTAATACTCAGGAGTGGAAATCTTTGTCACCATATTTTTCCAAAGGATGAAATCTCGCGGATAACGCATTGCCGACGTAATGCAGCTGGGAGAATCCTCTGTATCTCCTCATCCTCCAAATGATCACACCTTTCAAAACAACACACCATGGCAATCTGCACTCTACGGAGGACTTATACCTACTAAGTGTAAGAATTAAGTTGTAACTGAGGCTTAAATTGGAACTATCTCAGCTGGTGCAACAGGCTGCAGTTCCTGAAACCCTACACGTTCAAATTCTTTGAATAAAGGATTTACTGGATTCTGTTTTTCTGAACATATTTCCTTTCTCTCGTGTGAAAAATATGAAAAACAATCACATAAACACACAACACGATGATCATACAAACATCTCCGATTCCTATTCAGTTACAGGGATGATCACCTCTCTGGGGAGGGGGTGAGGCGGGATGGAGGAGTCTCCCACTCTGAAGGTTGACCTTACACAAATCACCACAGAGGTGTTTTTTTCCTTTTTAATGAGACCCCCTCCTCCTCTGATGCTTTATCGTGAAGGTCTTTAAATCCCTGAACAATTAAACCAGCCTCTCTGCCTTTGTGTGTTTTTGTTTTTGGGGTTGCTCTCCAAGGGTCTCTGGTGTGTGTGCGTTTGTTTGACGATCAGGAGGGTCTGAGGCAGGTGGGGAGGGTTGAAATCTCCCTCAGCTGCTGCCCAGAATAAGAAATTCATTTTCTAAAAGGAGGGCAAGGAGGGGAGAGAGAGAGAGAGAGAGAGAGAGAGAGAGACGACCACGGTGTGTGTCGGCCTCAGTACAGTAAATCCTGAGTGAAAAATAACACAATAAATAGCACAGACTGGGGGTACCTTTTCTCCTTTAACATATTTACGCTTCAGGAGTGAGATTCAACATTCTGTGCAGCAGCTGCCCAGACTTATATTGGCTGAAACAGAGGAGAGATGACAGGCTGCAGGTTGCAGTGAGCTGTGACAAGCCAGTTTTCTATCTGTCAGTCAGCTCCAAACAGGTGTTCTGACGGTCTGACCACCTGACTTTATCCTGCCTGCTTCTACTCTCCACATTAGCACATCAGTTTGTAATTTACACTTGATGAGCTGAGTCCCGGCTCTGCCCTCAAACTTGATTTTATGTTCATGAATTAATTGTTAAAAAAAAGGGTTAACCTGCTCCAGAGGAGGGATGAGGATAATTAATGTTTCTTGATATCGATAACGTGGATCAAATTCTCAATACTTTTTCATTATTTGGAGGAAATATGAGACAAAAGTATGTTTCAAACAGAACTGTTACCTTTATTGATGACATTTAATTCTACTTAAGTGTAGTGCATTCACATTAGAAAATAAATCTGCTCTGTTTTTCTGAATTAATGAGATAATCTGCCATGGCTCCTTCCTGGTCTGTGTGTGTCTGTCAGGGCGTGGCCTCCATTACACTCCTCCTGTAAGTCAACCTGCACACCTGAGATCCATCCACTAATCAAGCTCCTGCAGTATACGCATATACCCCGGCTCCACAACCAGTGTTCAGCAGGTCCTGCCTACTACATACTGTGTTTGAAGGTAGTATGTAGTATGACTGTTCTGTTGCACCTGTTCTGCAGTATGCTAGGTCAGACGTCACCGGATTTCCGGTTTCGGAAAGTGGAAGTAAACATCTTGGCATACTGCAGATTTAGCTCTTGTTCAAATACTTCATACTGAACTTTGGCCAAATCAGTACAAACTGCTAGTATAGTAGGAGGTTTTGAAAACAGCCTCAGACTGCGTTTCCCTCAGGATCACAGCTCCCTCCCAGGATTTTCAACTGTTTGCCTCAACCTGCCCAGCTGCCAGATCATCTGCTCATTTCCAGCCTCAGAATAAACACCAAACTTAACTTTAAAGAAATAAATCTGTTGAACTCTGTTGAACAAAACCTGACACAACCGGTGCCTCAGTTGCACTCAGTGGTGACCAGTGTTTTCATGAAGCATACCATATTTGCTCAGCTGATCCTGGAGAAATGCTGCAACGTCAGAACAGTCCTTATGTCTAAACCACTGAGTCCTGGTGCCTGTGCAAAGTTGAATATACCATCCATGTTACTTAGAGACAGGAGTATCTCCCAATGTCTAAAACCCAAAGTAAATAAAACTGGTTTGAACTGATCAACCGGGGTATGTTTACTTCCTTGTGTGGCCTTGGGGTGCAGTTGGGATGTTACTGTAGTGGTATGTCGTTAAATCAGAAAACAGCAGATTATTTTATCTCATGTGAATGCAACATACTTCCGTACAATTGACCGTTACCATATAGTCATTTTACCGGACCGCCCTTTAACACATCATACTGTAACCTCCTGCCTCCTTATTAAGTTAACTAACAGGATGCTGTTTTCAACATTGGATTACTGTTGTTAACTAACCAGACTTGCTAAAAAGCTTGGGTGTGTTACCCTGTCAGCTTTGAGTGGAGGAGGGGGATGACTGTCCTCCAGCAGCAGAAGACAGTCAAAGGTTCTGCATTTGGTTTTAAACTGATGCACGATGCTGATGTGCTTGGACATGAAGGTTGCTTGCCCTCCGTTGCAAGAATTTATTTTGAAACAGAGAGTGTATTTCACTTCCTCCTTGTCTAGTCTGCTATTTGCTTTAATACAATGTACCTAAACTTCAGATCCCTTAGTCATCTTTGCAAAAAACTCCATCTTTGTGTAGTATGATATCTGTTGGCTGGCAACTCAGTTTTGTTCAAAATGTTGTTATTAGACAATCAATGCATGTTGGTGCATCAGGACTTTGAATGACACAAGATATTATTTTAATTTTTAAGATCAATAAGACTCAATAGTGGAATTGATTAGCACAAATGTTGATTTTAAAGTTATAAAAAATGTGGGACGAAGCCCTTAGGGGAACAAGATTCTGATCTCCATTCCTAATCCAGACCCATACTTTAAGGGTGCTTTCACACCTGTAGCTTGTTTACCTTGTCAGATGGTAAAAAGATTATTTGTTGTACTCTCCCCTCTGGTCTTTTTGTGTTAACACTGCAGTATTGAAAAATGGGATAAAGCACACACCATCACAGGGCCCCTAGTGTAACCATAAACATTAGCCTGCTAGTTAAAATAGTTCAGCATGCAGCCACAAGATCAAATTTAAATGAAACAGATGAACATAGGTGATAAGATTTTAGAAACATTTTCTAAAATGGAACATAAACACATTAATCAAAGTTAGAATTAACGAGGGACATTTGTCGTGTTTGGTACCTCGGTATTGAAGCTTCTGAGCCCTGTTGTTGGGGCAGTCTTTGCCCTGCATGCTGAAGTTGATGTTGGTGCGGATGCAGCGATTGTTCAGCGGCTGGACGGGACGAACATTGTCGCTCATGCTCAGGAAGATCTGAGATGGCTGGTTCTGACTCAGCAGCCGCAAAGAGTGCATCTAATACAGAGACAGAGAGATGGAGGAGAGAAAAGAGAAGCCAGTGAGTTAAATTGGAGCCAGGTGGTTTGATCCACTGCACTGTTTTCAGCCTGAATGGATGGAGGAGTCTACAAAAAGAAGAGCTGAAAAGTTTCAGGGTAAAAGCCTTTGTTCCAGGTGACATGTTTCACAGTCACAGGGAAAATCCTCGGTTGAGACACTCAGCCTGCTGTGCTTTCTAGGAGTGTGTGTTTTGGGTGTGTGTTTGCAGCTGAGGCTTACCTGCATGCGTGTGAGGTACACTGGCTTGTTCATCAGGAGCCATGTGGCTGTCTCAAAGCATGGCGGGATGGTCATCGATCCATCGTATGTGATAAAACTACTCGTATCCGGGTAAATCTCTTCTATGTTCAGACCGGTCAGAAGGTATGCATCATCTGAGGAAGAAAACAAACAAGAGGGGACGTTTAATGTTTACTGATTCATTCTGTACTGCAGCTTCAGATCTGTCTCCTCTGTGATAAATAATACAAAGAAATAATCAGATGACTAAAAGGATTATCTTGAAGAGTAATTATTGCTTTCTTCGTACTACTTTTACAGATTTGAAGAAGTATTTTAGGAGAAAATCACTTTGAGAGACGACAAAGAAATCTGAAACACTCTGTAACCATCATGTGACCCCTCAGGTTTTCCTTGAGGCAGCTTTTGATACCCTGACCCCAGGTTTGGAACCATCACACTTCACTATGAGATTATAGCAGCCAGTATTACAAAGACCTGCATCTCATCGGTAACAGGAGATCTGTGACACACTTCAGTACATTGATATTAAAAAACAAACCATAAATCATGCATACAGTCGCTGGCTGTTCAAAGCTGGTGTGTTTGTGTTTTCATCCTCATGTGTTATATGAGTTCCGCAAAACATCAATCAGGAGCTTTTATCGTCAGATAATATACTGTTTTGACTCATCGCTCTTTGTCAAGCAGAGTTGTCATGATACCAGAACTTTGAACTTTCATACAATACTAGTAGAAATCAAACAATATCAATACCTGTTTCCACATCTACAAAACCACTTCAACAAGAAAAGTCTCTCAACTCCTCCAACATATGACTTACTGCTAATACTGGTGTGATGAAAGGCAATATGAATAAGATTTACCTTGAAACAACTCAGTTTGTCGTAAGAAGAAGTGTGTGGTGGTGTTTGTATCTGCAGAAATGTAACTCTTGATTTCTATTTACTATTTTCCTTATGTTGGACGCATTATAGTGTTGCTCATTGTGCAGCGATGTAGAGCTCACTGACTAAAGTCCACAGGTCGGGACTGAAAGAAAATACATTGCTGTCTCTCTCCTCTGCTCTCTAGACATAAACACAACGTGAAAATCTTTAAGAGACGCCAAGGGGACCGAACAAAATGTCAGTATTTGCTGACCTGTGAATGAGAGCAGGGACATAGAGGCTGTGACAGAGGGCGGAGCAGAGAGAGAGAGCAGGCAGGAAGAAGAACAAATTTGGAGACTTTGGCAACCCTCTGCACGTTTGTGGGCAGGTGTGGACATATTTAAAAGTGTGAAATACACAGAAAATAACATTGAAATAATTTTTTAGTTCATCTGCTTTGTTTTTCTTGACAGCAGTTCCTCTCCTCACTTTGTATATGAGTTGATCAACCACCGCTGTTCTATCTCCTTCGCTTGCAGTAGCTCTGATTTAAAAAAATATTGTTTTTATACGTTTTTTTCTTTGGCTCTAGAGTGCTTTTCAGTACAATCCAACAAAACATATGTAGATTGTATCATTTAAAGCATGTTTTTGAAGAGTACAACTGAAATAGAGCAAAAGGACAAAAGCCTGAACAAATTGCACCTCAGACAAAAGAAAATAAGAGGTACTACTCATCTTAGATTATAGAAGGGTACAATGATTCCTTGACATCGTTGTCCAAGTAATGACAAATTTAGTTGCCAAAGTTTTAAATAGTGGATGAGTCTTTGATGATGTCATCACATATGTTTTCATGTTGTACGCAGAATAAGACAGTTTCCTGGAGTTGAATTTTTGAGGAGTAAGACATCTTAAATCCTTACTATCTATCGCCAAAATAAATTACTGAGGAGTGATCTTGCGTCATTACTAATGGAAGCTGTGGAATCTTGATTAATATCCTCTATATAATCATGCATTTTCCTTAAATATAATCATGTTTTTCTTATTATGCTCATGTATTCTTCTTTTAACAATTATATTCATATGTTTTCCATTTTATATGTTTTATTGAAGAAACCAGCAAATAGTAAGGCATAAGGCCAGAGATCTGTGCAGATCTCTGAATAAAGGCGAGACTGAGGTCAGTGCCCTAGTTTCTGCAAGTTCAATGTAGGTTCAGCTCGGAGGTGGTAAATTCATCTATTTATAAGTTGTTTTGCAAAGACCGAGAACCAACCCGAGCCTCATATTGCAGTTGAATGTAAGCGAAGGGGATTTTTGGTAACTATGCCAAACGCTTTGTGTTAGATAAAAGAGCCGATGTACGCTTTTAAGAATTGTTGATATGTGCTTTTGATAACCACAAATGTCGTAAGATGAATAGGATATGTGCAGACGTGTGCTTTTTGTAAACCACTAGACTGAGGTAATGTCTCTGTTGTTTCTAGGGTACGATGTTCACCTGACAAGACCCTTTGCTCACCTTTGATTGCAACTCACCCACACCTGTTACCCCCCCCTCCTTTCTCCCCCTCCCTTTGTTCTTCCTTACGTATGAACAACTGTATTAAGGTCACACGTACACATGTTTCCCCCCTCCCTTTTTCCTCCCTTATGTTTGAAGAACTATAAAGTATTGATCATCTCTGTCACTCAGCGGAGAACTTCAGATGCTCTTGAGTATGCTGTAACTTCTCTCTCATGCTGCATGAATAAACTTTGTGTGTAAACTTTGATACTGATTTCGAAGCCTCATTTCTGGTCACAGCTCCGCTGGACGATCGCCTCACGGCTGGGTCACCTCACCAAAAGTGTATTGCATTCAAGTCAGAAAAAACAAATCTGCTACGTTTTCTGAATGAAGGCGTTATCGGGAGGCCTACCTGAAATAAAACTGCTGCAAAGTCCTCAGGTGCCTGCACAATGTTGACAAGCTAATAACAAAACCATCTATGTCACTTAGAGACACTCATATCTCTCAATGTTTTAAACCCAAACCCAAAACAAAAAGGGATTAAACTGAACAACCGGGGCATGTTCACTTCCTTGTGTGGCCTCGAAGTGCTGTTGGGATTTTACTATAGCGGTGTGTCTTTAAATCAGAAAAACAGAGCAAAATGTTTTTTGGTTACAAAAATGTTTTTTTCTCATGTGAATGCAATACGCTCCCGTCATTACTATCCCTGCTGCATGGGGCACATGCATTACAGTGAACGGGAAGCAGTATGCAAACAAAACAAAATAATGTATGCGGCTGATGCAACATCGGCGCGTCAAAAAATTTCTAAAGTCTATGAGTATTTTATATTTTTGGGGGTTTTTGCCGTTTTATTTTTACAGGACAGCTGAAGAGAGACAGGAAATGTGGGGAGTAGAGAGCGGGGGAAGACATGCAGGAGATGGTCGCGGCCGGGAATCGAGCCGGCGACCCTTGCGACGAGGACCGTAGCCTCTGTATGTGGGGCGCTTCCACCGCTAGGCCACCAGCGCCCCCGTCTGTGAGTATTTTACCCTCAACCCTGCAAAGCAAAGATATCTTCAAACTGGAATTTGCTTTTCATGCAGGCATGTCAGTAATTTGTGAGCATTTGAGAAGAAGACACTGTGACATTCACATTGACCTGCGGCTTAAAGTTAGAGTCACATTTCTAGTCCCTCACCTTGAAATCCTTATCATACAACACTTCATCTTTTTCTTCCTCCTCTCCTGAACCGAAACAGTGGAGCAAACTTTTACCACACTATACATCAAAACTAAATCATTGGTCTTCCATAAATATGCATTCTTAACGGCATGTTTGGAGTTTAAAGAGTAAGGACAACTCAAAGAGCTGATTGTTAATTAGAACCATTAAGTAATTGTGCACTTTAGTCAAATAATCGTTTAGATAATCGATGACTAGTTGGCTATCAAAGCAGACGTTTGAAGCACCTGAGATTAAAGCCAGAGATAAATATTCTTGAGGACAAAATTATGACATTTTTCTCAGGAGATTAACATAGAAATGTTGAGTATTCGAGGCCAGACCTTGAACTATATTGTTCAGTGACCCTAATACTTTCCTATACCAGAGTGTAAACCCTATTCTAAGAAGCCAATTTACTATGACATTTTGACACGTATGACTCTCTTCATTGTAAAAAGCTGTGCACATCACACTTAAGACATAAATACCCTCTGGAAATGTTCCACCCTCTTCTTTTCTGTCCTATCTCTTTAATTCCTGTTTTCCTGCTTCCACAATTGTAATTTTTCCCTCATACATCCTCCTCTAAGTGTGCAGGTTGTAAACTCATCCGCCCCTCCACTCATCAAGCACCCAGCTCATCTGTCATAACAAATTTTTCTCACTTTCTTGCTTCACATATCATTTGCTGCTCTGTGAATGACAGGCTGTTGGTGTTGCAGCACAAAACCTCTTTTATCCAAACTGTCTCTTCTGTCAGGACGCTAATTAGACAGACTGCAGCTCTCTTCCTCTTCACACTCCAGCAGCACGCTCTCAAAAGCTTGTAACCCGCTCGGCCTCGCTGACAAACGGACTGCCTGTTGGGACGAGGTCACTGTGGTGGACCGCTGCAGCTTTATTGCTAATTCGACTGTGCTTTGAGTCATTATCAAACAGCGGGAGAGGCTGAATTTAAGAGGGAAATAAAACTGTAAAAATTCTGCTCGGATTCTTTTATCTACTATTACCATCCCACCTCCATCATGTAACACAGCTCTGATGCTCACTCTGATCCTGTAGCTGAAAAAGAATCACTCTCTTTGGATGGTGTGTGTGCGTCTTTGTGTTCGAATGTGTGTACATATGTGTTTTTAAAGAAGCCGGCAGCATTACTGGCTGTTAGAGGGGTACGCCTGAGGACTCATGAGGGGGCGGTGTGTGTGTCTGTGTGTGCGTGTGTGAGTGTGAGTCAGCATATGTGAGACAGTGTATCTGAGGGACTTTTGACAGCTGTCAGAATCCATGCTCCTCTCCAGCTCCTCCGGCTGTACCCTGAGGACCTCGCCCCTCCTGCCTACACCCCCTCGCCCGCAGCCTCAGTGCCTTGGAGACTCCTCCCAGCCACAAGGGGTCAGTGCGTTTATCTAGCTGCTCGCTGCTCCCCCCATTAATCCAATTATTTGTCTCTTTTTTTTGAGCTAGCCCCGGGCGATCTCCGTGCCAATGCTGCCTTTCCGGTATGGCAGTCTGGCAGAGGGAAACCTCTGGAGAGCAGCTGTCGACTGCCGCCTAACACGCTGCCTCACCAACAGCCTCCTCCAGCTAACGAGAGTTATACCGTGCAGGCATCTCACAAGCCTGTCCTGCAACATCCCTTCAGAAACCACTTTGATATTGACTGATGATGCTTAAATAGGTAAAAGCATTCATAAAAGAAACCCCTCCTCCAAACACAAATCATCTATTAGCAATCATTATGGAGCCGGGTTGTCTTGTCAGGTTTTGGATTCCGACACATGTTGATGGTGTCTGCCTGAGGCTGCAAAGATACATACAGGTGTAGAGAGACGGTAAAGATCTGCATAACTCATGCTTACAAAAGGTTGGGTGCTGCATATTCGTATTTTTACTGAACAGTGCAGACTTTGAATGTTTTTCTGCTCGACTGCTCACCACAGACCTTAGTGTGTCAGTCAACGTAGCTTATCACCTACACTGGTAGATTAATTAAGCTTTATTGTACGCCAGCTGCACAATTAAAACTACACTCATTTTTAGGGTTGAAGTGCACATTCAGTGAGTGAACCTGTTCTGAATGACGAACACTCTTTTGACGCTGAGAAACACTGAAGCACTTTCTTTTTAAAGCAACAGATTGGTTGATTTGTTTTCAAATATGAATACATACTTTGATCAGAGGGACTCTGGCACTCTGACCTGAGTGTTTTGAAAATGTGATATTAAAAAGTAATCAGGTCTATGCTTAAAATGTTTATTGCAAAACTTATTAATTTGACATTGCATCAATTACAGATCTACCAGCAAACCAGCCAGCCAACTTGCCTTTCCCATGATAGAAGCTGCGAATACCATTAGGATAAGATAAGATACTTTTAATGATCCCTCAGTGAAGGGAAATTCTTTTGTTACAGCAACTTACAATAATTGACAGGAATCAAGAGCATACTTCTTTACTGGAAGGAGCGAAAGCCAGCATGCCTCATGAAGGACTCATGGCTGGAGGATTACAATATCAAGATAGCTGCTAGTTTCTTAAAAGACTTTGCCCGAGGTCTGAGTGGGCACTGGGACATTGTCAGGAGACGTCTGGGTTAAGAGCTTTGTACTGTAATTATGTGTGTTCATGGTCCTCTGCAATGAGACCCTTTCTTATTGTTATCTACCTGCTGTTGTAATTGCTTTTCAGCCTTCTGGATGTATGTACCTGAATTCACCTGTCATGAATTGGATATGGATTTGGACCCTGAGGCATCCACAAAAATATCATGTACCCCCCCAGCTGTGCCATGTCCAGTGCTGTGATGTCTCCTTTTCTTTCTTTTTTCCTATGTTATGTTATGTTATGTTATGTGTCTCTGTGTATTTGTTCTTTTGAGAAATCTAAATAATAATAATAAAAAGGAGAGTATCGCTGCAAATATATCATCCACATTGTTTCCAGGTTTCTTTTTTTTAATGAAAGGATGCAGTTAATCAGCAAATGAACACTTAATTAAACAGCAAATTAAAGCACTGAATCATTTCCAAATAGAGTATACACTTACATGGAGGATAGTGCTTTAGTTGGAGTTTTTAGCTACATTACTTGGTAGAGCTGACCTTGTCTTTAGCAGTTGTTAGCCAACCTGTGTTCCACTTCACTGGCCACTTTCTCAACAAAGGAGCCAAGTTGACCAGGATCCCTGTGGGTCATACACTTACTACTTATAAGTACCTCATACATCCCTATCTGTCACTGTTATATGTGTGATAGACTTTCCTCACCTCAGCGGATCAACAGGGACAGCACTGCAGCATTACACTCATGGAAGAGTGTTGGCTAATGTATACATCTAAGGGCCATATAGTGACTAATTTTAACACCTGTGTACAACCATGATACTGATTTCTGATTGGCTGACTGAATAAGCAGAGCGAACGTTTTGAATAAAACGTGATTATTTTGATTAAAACTGGACCAAAATGTTTTAAGTTGTCATCACGACTTATACTTAAAGGACAAAATCCTAAAATGTGACTAAAACTAGTAAGCATTGTGGTCTAAAGACTGAATCTAAAACAGCTATTGTATTAACACTATTTATCAGGATGATGCGTGATATGGTTGTGCAAAAACTGCTGAGACTAAGCATTCTTCCTGCAGATGATCAATGAGAATACATGAAAGAAAGAAAACCACCATATCTATATATCACTCTCTGCAGATAACTAACTTATAGGATTAAAAGTGATGTGGGAAAATCTCAGATCAGACTTATATTCATTTTAAAATGATGCTGTGTGTCTGTTTGGCATATTCTTGTTTACTTTTGTGCGCTTAATGTAACATGTTGCTCTCTTAAGTAGCTGAAGTAACTTGTGACTGACCTACTGTTTCAACTTATGGCTGCTAGGACTGAATATATTAGTTATTTTAAACCAGATTGGTTCACATGTCTAGATACTACGAATACTGCAAATAACCACTTACTTTTATACGTTATTCTCGTGATGGTGTCTCTGTTCAGCATTCGATTCAGGAATGAGTTTGACGTCTCAGCAATCTGGATAGAAAGAAAGAAACAGAGAGTTAAAACAGGAGAGGTTAAACTCTTTAAGTAAGGTGAGATCATTTCATGATTAAAGTCAAATACAGAACAAAAAAAAAAAAGCACTTCACTCAGCTCAGCATCGTAGACAATAACATCTAAAGCCACTGATGGATTTGCACAGTCAGAAGCTCATACACTCTGTTGTGCTGCTGCTTTGCCTTCTGGAAAATAAAGGCTCCCACTGTCAGGAAACTATTAAAGGCAGCTCAAAGACACACTCTCCTGCCATGTCAGAAATAATCCTCTCTTTTAAAGAGAAAATGCATTGTTTTCTTGTCCTAACATGACTTTATGATACAACAAAAGAAGTTTCACAATATAAGAGTTAAAATTGTGACCATTCGAGGTGTATCTTCTGCTCACATGTAGCCCTTTAGCTCTGTTGTTCTGTGACAAACTGAATCTGACAGCAAGAAAAGTTTAGCCACACAGTGTAACACAGGATTACAGTCTGTGGGTGGATGATGTGAAATTGGCTTGCAGTGTTCCTAACATTAGCAGAGCTAGCACCACCAGCCTTTAGTCCTCCTTGCAGGTTAACGTCCACATGCCTGTGCTGGTTCCTCATTGCTCTGGTTGATTGGTTATATGCCAGTTTAGCCAGACAGCCAACATACAAATACTGCCAAACTACGCCACAATACGGGATACCATCTGTCATCTGTGAGTGTTTACATCTGGGTAGGTGAGCATCAGAGCATTATGGCAGCATATGACCTCCGGACCAGCAGGACCAGAGTCTGAGACATTTTCTTTTCCATTTATCAGTCTGTAAACATGTTCTGTTGTGTTAACTTCATGTTCCATTCTCAGTCACAGCCAACAGTTTTCGTGTTTTAACCTCATGTCTTTTATTTTCTGACCATAAAAAAACTAATGTCATATTAAGCGGACTTCTCTCAGTCGATTGATATGACTACAGTTAATAAACCAAAGTGTGTGTTTAGAGCCGTATGCATCATAATGGTGTGCTGTTGACGAATAACAAATCATTTTAAGTATTACACACAGCTGTGGCATACATCTTAAGAAGACCAGGTGTCCAAACGACTGTTAAGTCCCCACCATATGCTTTCAGAGTGTCTGTCTTTCTAAGGTGGCTGCTCCTTGCTACGTACCTATTCATTTTTACACCATTAAATGATTCCCTGTCCTATATGGTTTTGAATACTTTCCTCTTTGTGCTCCCTTTATGTCCCTAAACTGTCTGCCTGTGCTTTTAAACACTATAGACCCAGTCTTGTATCTGTGTACCACTGGTATTACCACTGTCTGCATTGGAGTTTTCTTCCATGTTGTTTAAAACTACTGTGTGTAGACATGGGAATATTTAGCGATAGCTTGCGGTCAGAATCTAGACTGAAATGCTCCCCTGCTCATCTTTTATGTAAGTGAATGGATGGTGGCCTTGGAGGTCAAGAAACACCTGTGATGCATGATAAGTATGATCCTCAAGTTTTTACCTTCAAAAACTTCCATCAATACAAAGACTTTTGTGCACAACCACAGTGCAGCCACTCACTGATTTCCAAAAAGCGTATGTTACTAGTTTGTCCATTATGTGTTACTGAGAAATATGGAAAATGGTGACCTCTGTGGAAGTGGACCTCCTCTTTATGTAGATATAAGGCTCATTCTAAGTTGAAAACAAAACTATTTTCATATTCAGGTGATGAAACATGCATTTCAACCAACATATGAAGTTATATCCCATTTCTACCAGGTCTTCTTCAGCTTAATTATACACACTGCGCCTTTAAAACTTGAATTACAAGAATTCAACCTTCCTCTGTTTCCAACAGCCCTTTCAGCGAGTGAAGTGGAAGGGAAATAGACATGCTGCTTTGTGTTAAGAGGAAACCTTTTTCTCAGTAAAGTGAGGCACTTCATTTAGATACGGCGTACGCTGTATTGAGATGGATTCTTTGCATTCTTGTCTAATGAAACACATTAGGCCTTGACATGTTTGTCAGACGTTAGCGAACAATGAATCTTAATAAGCCCACGTTGAACTCTCTTGTGATTTCGCACACATTTGATTTGCATTCATTTCTTGTATTGTACATACATTAAAAAAGAAGTATTCCATTGATATTTCAAGACTGATTTCAACCATATGGCCGAGTCCTACACATGCTTGTTTGCGGTAATTGAAAAGAGAGTGTTTGTATAAAACTTCAAACTGAATCCACGTTACACCACAGTGACTCGTGGAATTAGCCATCTGGCTCAGCGATGTACAAATGATCCTCTGCTTGCTTGTAACCAGTTGTAGAACATTTTGCAGTTTTCCTAACAGTGGATGCTTGAAAGAACAGCTGAGAAGCATTAAGATGACATTTCTTTCCACCAGATGTGCAGGGTATTAGGACACCAAGGCAGAGCAGGGAGATACAGTAAGTGTGAAGCTAATTGGAAAGAAGAGACCAGTGACAATGGAAGGAGACTGAGATGACAGTCTTATCTGAAGTAGTGGAGAGCGTAGTTGGTTGGGAGGTGTTTATAGTGTGGATTTCCATTAGTTGCCCTGGAAACACGAAGCTAATAAAGCTTGGTTTCACCATGAAGAATATAATGAGCTGTACTTTTATGAGGCCTGAATCCATCCAAGGTTTTGTGCGTTCAACTATAACACAAAGCAACATCAAACTCTGCCATCAGCCCACATTAATCTCATGTTTGTCAGTGTTATTTTGATCAGATTAGACCGAATGGATCAACACAGTCGCCAAAACCTAATAATCTAATCATCCTGGTGTCTAAGTCCAATCCTGCCAGATCTTAGGATATTTCTTGTAGCTTTCTTGAAGCTTGGCATTAGTTCATTAGTTGTTTCCAATCACTGATAACCAATCACAGCTCATTCTAACAACAAGGTGGTCCATTTAAACACATCTTCATTTTCACTTAACCCGGTTGGCCTCTGCTGCTGCTGGTAAAAAATTGCCTCCTCCACCCCAGCCTCCTCCTGTCTGCTCTGCATGTCTGTTTATACCTTTGCAGAGGATTTTGCATTGCACTCCCTGGAAAACCAAATCATCAAGTGTGGCTAACCAAGGGAGCTCTTCAAAAAGCATAGCCAAGCATGACTGTATATCCATTTGGCAATAAACATTAGTTATTTGATGCTTTGGGTTTGTGGCATCCTGTCCTCTCTGCTTCCATTGGTTTGGTTGGTTTAGCTTCCTGGTTCAGGAGCCAATGGGCAGAGTCAGGAAGGATGTCAGTAAAGTGAGTTAATAAAGACGAAGTGGCTTCCTCTCTAACATCTCTCATCCTCTCAGGCATCATGTCTTTCGTTAGCTGCTTTGTAGCTTATTTTCACAACACGCTCTGCACAACATCTACTTGGGAAACGTATCAAACACTAATGCAAGAGTCATTGGACTTTCCATAACTGTGAGTGTCTGCTTCAAACTCACACAAGAATCTGTTCTGCTGTGGACTGGACCCACCTGAGGGAGTGATGACGATAACCGGTAAGTGTAATGTGTGTTATAGTTAGCAGAAGATGAGGGACGTCAATACTGATTCCGGTCAGCACCTATCATGGGGGTATTTTGGCTTTACCTTTGTTCAGCTGGAGGAGATGGGGGAGGCATTGTCCATCTAAATATAAAGCCAGTAGCTCTGAGGAATGGGATAGTTGAGATGACTTTTTGAAAATAGTCTCACCACCTTAACATTTGTCCTAAAACACACTTGTTTGTGGTGTTCTGTTTCATGAAGCAAGTAATGTATAGAGTTATGGCAACATTATTCATATAATCACTTTGAACTCTGAGGTTTAACCACCAGAGTCTTAGATCAGTCTTTAGTCCAGTTGGATACTTGAGCCAAGTTCAATCAGACATTTCCTTTTTTTCTCTTAAGTTATATTTTGGGGCTATAAAAAACCTTTATTAGAGAAGAGAGGACAGTGGATAGAGCAGGAGACTGGGAGAGAGTGGGGGAATGACATGCTGGAGGGGGGCCACAGGCTGCATTCAAACCCTGGCCATCCGCTACATGAGCGCAAGATTTACGTAATCATCAGGAACAGGAAAACCAAGAAGGATATTATACATCTGCACAAACTTGTTGCAGAGGCAGGAGCATACCAAAGGCTAATAATATTTTCACAGTTTCAACAGTTCAACAGTCTCAGAGTGCAAGCTTCACAATCAGGACAACTTTGACTTTTTGCTCGATTCCCCTTACATCAGCATCCTAACCTTGGACCTCCCAGCATACTGGATGAACCATTAAAAGCAATAACAATGCAGGTTGGCTCTCAACAGGGGCGTTTCCAGAGGGGGGACCTTGAAATCTGATTGGCTATCTTAGGTGCCATCCCAAAATCCTAAACTATCAATCAACTGATCAAACTTTATTTATATAGCGCCAAATCACAACAAATGTTATGTGAAGACTCTTTCCAAACAGAGCAGGTCTAGACCGTAGACCTAGACTCTATGTTCTATTATTAAAAAAGACCCAACATCAAGACAGGGTAAGATCCAGTCCCATCTTACAGACAGGACTCAGTCTGATATCATCTTAATCCACCATGAGCAGAGCACTTTGCAGCATTTAGCAAGTTACAGTGGCAAGGACAAACTTCCTTTAACAGGCAGAAACCTCCAGCAGGACCAGACTATGATTGGCCATTTGCCTTGTTGTAGATAGACTGATGTTAAAATCAACAAATTAGGGTGTATTGCAAAAAGCTCTGAATTTAAAGGTGGCACATTGCCTTTCTACTTTCTGAGTCCTTCAAGAATCACTGAGAGGATTCATATGTTGCCACTCTGTTGTGTTGTGTGGAATTAGACATCTGTGATATTTCACTGTTAGTAGTTTAAGTAGTTTAATCCTCTTTGTATTTGTTGAACACTGTTCTAGACTTGCATTACAAAGTGCCTTATAGGAATAAAACTGTATAAAACAGAGCAAATAAAACAGCTAAAATCAATAAAACCCATAAAATAACAGAGTCACCAAGACAAGGACGGTCAATACACTTGAATGATATTAGAAAAAACGCCCCGATAAAGAGTGTTTTAAGAAAGTCACTGAGTCTGCTGATTTGTAAGTTAATTGTTCAGTGAAGTCTGAGGAGCGTGGAGCTGCTTCCAACTGTGAGACATTTGATAATAGCCAAAGGAAGCACCACACTTCATGTCCTCCTCCGCGCCTCTTTTTGTCTCTTCTCTGCACTTCCTGTTCCTTCCCTCTTTCCCTCACTCAGGCCAGTTGGATGTCGCAACTCTAATTGTTAGGATGTCTTTTGGGTGAAGTGATTAAAAGAAATGTGTTAACCCAACCCTGCTACAGAAATTACTTAGTCTTTGACCTGATCTCTGTGCTCCTCAGTCAGGCATTATGCTTTCAGCAGCCACTCAAGCTGCTCACCAGTTTCCTTCTTTCCTTCTCTCTCATTTTTATCATTTTCCTCGAAAAGCACCAGAGGGGATTCAGTCAATCTGTCTCTTATTTTCCAGGAACGTCTGCACATTAGGTGTGAGAGAAGTACAGATTTAGCACCATATGGCTGAATGTCAGTCAGACACAAAGACAACCAAAAAACACATCGGGAGGATTTTTCTTGCTGTTACATCGATCGATGAGCGAGTGAACCTGCCAGCAAAATGCTCTTCAATCCACGGTAAAAGCCAGCCTGGTGTCTCTCTTCTGTGTTTCCAATGAGGGCCCCACATAGCTGCCATCACCCACTGATGTCCTTAATGGTGCCACACGACTCCTCAACTAGAATAGGGGGCCTTCCTGGCATTCTGAGTCACAGCGACGGTATCAGAAGTCTAACAAGGCCGTGCAATGAGTCACAGGAAAGTGGGAGAATGGATCTTCCGTTCTGAGAAAGTAGGGCTTAATGAGCACCTGTCTGCTCTGTGCTACTACTGAGGAGCCTGACCCAGTCAAACATGCTTAAGACAGCGTGGGCGGGGATACATTAGCAAAAAACACTAAGATGTGAGTGGGTGGCATTTGAGTGTGTGTGTGTGTGTCAGCGTGATTTTAATCTCCTTGGATGCTACACATTTTGGAGAATCATGGCTTTAACTACCACAAATGAAGACCCATCATTGGGGATGTTCACACTTCAATGCATTCTCATCTCAGGTTGTCAAGTACCAACCCTGACATGGTGACTCATCCAGCACACAAGGTAGTTTTCTTCCTCTGGAACCACAGACCGTATAAAACATGGCTCTGGGTGATGCCACGAACTGACAAGGAGTCATGAAGCCCAAAGATGATTAAGTCATTAAGTTACTCTAGTGACTCATATTGCCCTGGTTGTGTCTCCAGAACCCTAAATGGAAATTTTGGTGAGTCCTTGCAGACCCTGTGCCTCTGTATCATAAACTGTGAATTTGCTGAATGTAGCCTCTTAGTCTCTGGAGTGGAGCTGATGCAGAAGGGCCTTTAGCCTGCATTCTTTCCCAATGGCCAGCAGAGGGAGGGAAAATAACAATCATAATAATTAAGCCTCCCTTCATTGGCTCCCCGTTAGTTTAAGAATAGATTTTAAGATCTTACAGATAACTTTCAAAGCTCCCATGGGTCCTGCTCCAAGTTATCTGAACTGTTGACTCCTTATGAGCCATCTCCCAGCCTTAGATCCTAGGATAGGACCCTCCTAGCTCTTTCAAAGTTGAAGCTTCAAACTAAAGGAGACTGAGCTTTTTCAATCAGGACCCCTCGCCCTGCCTGAGAATATAAGGCTGGCAGAATCAGCTACATCTTTTAAATCTCTTCTTAAAACCAACTTTTACCGACTTGCTTTTATGTGACTGACTCTTGTTATTGCCTTTAGATCTTTTCCTTACTTGTTAGTATATCATATTTATTTTACATTTTTTATTTACCTGGTATATTTCCTCTATTTTTATGTTTCATGACTCTGTTTTATCTTATTGTTGTACCCCAAACTATTATTTTTTATTGTTTTTATCATTATAATTATCATCATTTTTATTCTTTTATTGTTTTCATCTTTTATTCTTGTTTCTATAGCTTTCTTACCTCTTTGGTCCACATGGTCTAAATGTCAGTCTACATGCTGAATGGTTTTTGTGCTGCCTAAGTTCTCTTCCCCTGCTGTTGGGTTCTTACACTTTATCTTATGGTTTCCACTTGGATTAATTATGCTGATTTAGTACTCCTTTGATTGGGTTCTTATGTTGGATTGGTTAATTGCTGGTGGGATCATCTGTTGTTGAGCTTTATGTCTTCTCCATTATATTGTTGTTTGACTTTTCTGTGTTGAGAATGTTGTTTATTGCTTAATTGTCTAAGTACTTTGTAAACCCCTGTTTTTAAAGGTGCGATATCGACAATATTATTATTAGTATTATATTATATTATTATTATTGTTGATGTTATTTTTGTTGATTTTATTGTTATCATTATGTAGATATTTTTTGTCACCATAACAATTTCTCCTCACCAAAACAAATAAAACAACAGGACACGAGCAAGCGATTCACTCTTTTCAAACACACTGATCTCTATTTACAGATTCTATATAAAAAAAAGCAGACTCTGTACTCCAGGGTCTGGATTGTCAGCACGGGAAGTGCTCTGTTTCTGTTTATAGTTATTTGTAGTTTGAACTGAATTGACAGTCAGGTATCAGCAGGCTTTGGTTAATGTAGAAAAAACAGTCTTTATGATGAGTGAGTGTTAGCAGAACACACTCCACCCTAATGACATCCTGGCTCCCATCGACTGCAATCTGACAACGATTTATTTCTCTCCGTAAACAGATACCTGCATGAAGAGCAGCTCACAAACTCTTCCAGATCAAACATTTCAGCTTCAGCTTGAGAATCTACTAAACACTCTGTTGCAAGAGCCAATCAGTGAAACAATTTCCTGACTTCCTTGAATACATCAGGAATTATCCGTTTAACACTTTAAAAGTTGTTTTCTACTCTCTTTGAGGACAGACCTGACAAAGCTTGACTTTTGACTTTGAACAAACCTGCATCATGATGTTGTGTTTCTTGGCAGATTCAAGACGTGTTATTCACGAGTTAATCACAATAAAACGGGTCCTCTTTTCAGGTGCTGAACTGACATTGACAGGAAACAGATAAATAGTGCCCTCTCAGAGCATTTAATGAACCTAGAATTGACAACATTGATTTTGGAAACATTAAGGCCTGACAGAAGAAGTTTTAAAGGTGTTCAACACTAACCACTAGCTACAACAGATTACTGAGAAGTTAACATCTGTTCCCAGGGGGATATATCCTCATCAGACATTGAAAGACGATGGATTACTGAGACTGCAAGGAATCAAAACTTACCTTATTTCAAGTGTCCTCCAATCAGTATGATTTTTATTTGGTAAATCATAGTCCTATATACATGGAGAGCCAAAATGCCAAACTCAAGGCTTGAGAGAGGAGCTAATAAACCATGGTATGTCAAGTTGGCCATACTTTAGTACAACCTATGATCTGTATGATGTTGACAAAGCATAGGTAAGGGTTTTTTTTTGTTCAGTGTGAAACTAGCTGGGTTGCTCCAACTGTCCAGAAGGGGCAGGATTTTTATTCCAGAAAAACCTCCCTCATCCATCCTCTGAATTTTCTCTCCTGCTGGTTGGAGGGGGGAGTTGAGGAGGGTTGACCTAGGTCAGCGTCTCCTCTAGACTAAATGGTGGTCCCATTGACATTGGGGAGCTAATTAGCAGTTAGCAGCTGAACTTTTCAGCCCTGTTTTTTCTGAGCGGAGGATGTCAGCTGCCTCTCTGATCTCTGAGCCTCTCATTCAAGATGGAGACCTCTCATACAACAAAGAGACAGGGGAGTGCTGCCACCACCGCTGACACAAAGCCAGGAAGCACAATGCTCCGCTCTGCAGGATAATTGGATTGCTAATTGTTTGTGAGATGTGAGCTCTTGAGCTGAACGTTTAGAAGATTTCAGGCAGACACAGAGGAGCAGGAGAGCGGAGCGATGTGCTGAGGGATAATTTAGCTCCTGACAGATTTCTTTTAAACCAATATGTGGCTACGGGATGCAAACACAGAAAATCAGCCTATTTAGAGTCTAAAAGGTTCATGAGATCAGAATACTAACAAAGCAGAATCAGCCCTGATATATTAACCCTTAAAACGCTGGAAGAGATAAGTTATCTGCACATTTAAGGATGTTTTATCCTATTATGATGTAAGCTTTACTCCCATAGAATAAGTAAAACCAAAGCTGCACTACAAAATACTCCAATCATGAGTTTTTTATCTTTACCTTGAGGTTCATAACAAACTCAGAACTCAGAAAATGAGATGTGATGAATTAAAGACACAGATGTCTCCATAAAGGGAAAGACTACAGCTAATAAAGGGCTTAGTTTATATTTGTGTTGACAGCATCAAGAGGCAGGAGGTTTGTTTTCAAAGGGTGATCTGAGTTATGACTCTCTTATAAGAGGGTTACATGTAATGAAAAACGTATTTTCAACGGGTTTATTATTCGAATGTAAGTGCTGCTGCAGATGTTCGACAGCCTGAAAAGAAAGGAGACTCCTTGTTTGTGCCTGTGTCAGGGTTTCTGCACCAAATCACTTAGATGAACACTTGCTCCATGTTTAATTGAGTCTCGTCTGTACTGAACATGCTGTTCTGCTCTGTTCCATTTTGCACTACATGTTCCTTTCTGCGTTATATACTGTAGCTTCCCTGTAATGTTCAAACACTAATTATATCAGGCCAGGTTCCCTGTACACCCAAACAAATTATCTTCAGATGAAAGTGATGCAGCTCCTGCCTGAAACTGGGATAAATGTTCTGCTGGATTTCAAGGCCATCCCAAAATGCCTTCATAGCCCAAACCAGAGACTGTATAAAATGGGAAATGACATGCCATACCCCTAAGAGTGAAGCCAAAACATTTAGAGCTCCCTCTCCGACTCTACCAACAACTCATTGTGACCACCTTAGCACACCAACGTCTATTACAGGGCTTATATTTTCTAGCTCTTCCCAAGTCTGGCTTTGAATTACCATGACCTGGATGACTGAGAACCTTCAGATACATTTAGAGCTCCCCCTACTGACTGGCTGGAGTATAAGCCATAAGGTCCACCTCCTCCATGTTAGCAGATGGGATATCGGTTAAACTTAAAAATCAAAATACACGTCCAATAAATGTTTCTCAAACATGTTTTCAGTCATCAAAGCTGGTTCCTGTCATGCGGATTTTAATTTCCTAGTCTTCATTTTTCTAAGAAGTTTAGTTCAAATTATAGTTTGATGCTAAGAAAGGGGAGATAACGCAATGATTGACAGTTCTGGAACAGTGTGGGCACCAGATTATCAGAGTAGGACAGCAGTGAGTCAAGAAACATAACAAATACTAACTCAAGAGAGAGATCCATTGGATCGCCAAGAGCTGTGGCAATCCATTGGTGAATTAAATGTGTTTTTGTTTGAGGAAGAGGCGTAACAATGCTGCTCCATCAGCCGACAGACTCTGGCTCTAATAATGTCACCAGTGCAAGTTATCAGTGTCTGTTGCAGGGAGTATTTTAACTTCACTTTTGGACAGCAGGGAAAGTGGAGACGAGCCATCCATCTTTATGATATACTAACAGTCATTGATCTTGACCTCATCAGGGGAATTCTGGGTGTCTTTTCTGTCTAATTATCCTGTTTGAATCAATTTAAAGATAAATAGATATAATGTAGATTATGCAAACCAGTCTCTGCAGAAGGTTTATATATGACACTCTTCTTCTTATCAAACTGAACTAAATATGTAATAGCTAAAGAGTGTATTTCATTGCATCCTAAAAGAAGAGCTTTCAGGCCATCATTTGACAACATGTATGTAGTTAAAGATGTCAAACCATTGCTTTGTGTTGGTCAAAAAATTGTGTAACAGTTCACAGGCTGGCTGCACAGATCGTGTTTGAAATGATTTGAATCAAACCTAACTATAACGCAACTTACAAAGCTTACATGACTGTTAGGTACAGAGCTTGAAGCATTTCAAGCAGTCAGAGAATATATCTATATTAGCAAATCTACAAAAATATTACAGAATATAACAGAATCTGAAGAATAAAAAGTAAGTATGAGTCTTACCTTCATGAATATAGATACTATGACGAGTCCATTGGGGCTTTTAGCAGCTTCCGTGTAGTTTGTGTACAGCTCATGATTGTAGTGGATCAGTTGAACCTGGAACACACACACACACACACACACACACACACACACACACACACACACACACACACACACACACACACACACACACACACACACACACACACACACACACACGCACACACACAGAGGACATGTAGAGTTAATAACACAGTGAGCACAAAGCAGGCGAAACCTTGCACTCTACAACCTTACTAAAAAGTCTATTCCTCAATTCAAGCCGAGGGTCCCTCATTTATCTAAATCCCCTCCCTGCTGCATCATGCTGGATAATTTAAAAGGAAAAATCAATACAGGATAACATCCAAGGCACTTAATGTAATGTAGGAAGATGATGTTCAGAACATTTTTACTCTGTGTGTGGATTTGAATAGATTTAGTGACATAAAGAGTCGAGAATTCTTTCATTATTTCATACAAGGCCGATTTGCTTTCAGAGGTGAGAGCGTATAAACCGTCTCCCAGCATGAGGTTAATGTTTACTCACACAGATGCTTCATCCTCTCCAGCTGCTCTATATTCCTGCTTTTTTAATGATGTTTGGATGTGGGCAGGCGGTTCCTCTCAACTTCCAACTCATAAAAGTGGAAACTGCTCCCCAGTTTGATAAAATTCTCCTCCAAACAGCCCATGAACAGAGAGTTCTGACAAAGGACAACAGATGTTTGTAATTCTGCCCTCTAAAAAGCAGAAGATTTGAACCATCATTTGAGAGAAAGCTGAGTTGACTTTCATTTTCTTGACTGAATTCCTGCTCTGTCTTTACAAACAGACATTCTAAAGACATGGACAAGGGTATTAAACCAGTAAATAAACTATCAAGTACACTATCATCAGCATTTCTTCTATGTTTGGTGTTTCCATGATGTGATTTGAGAAAGCTATGATGCTCTTTCCAGTATCATCTGTTTTCACCAATTAGATTTTGCAGTTCTGCTAGCAACTGGTACTGAGCTCAGCCTATGGTTAACCTCTGCTGGTCACTTGTTGGCATTTTTTTTTTTTAAATGAGAGACTAGCAGCTGGAAAGCGGCGTTAACAGCATGGTTAATGTTTTAGTATACCAGGGTGTGTTGGAGAGCATCAGGTACCGTATTTTCCTCCAGTGTAAACTGAACCGCTATAAAAACTCCTCTGTGCCCAATTCAATCAAAATGTTAAATAAAGATTCATGAGGCTGAATGGCTTGAGGCTTGAGCAACTGGGTGGCATTTTATCATACTGATCGAATCTTATCGCATTGTATTGCCTCACCTCGCCTCGTATCGTATTGCCTCGTATTGTAATGTATCGCCTCGTCTGGCCTAGTCTCGTATCGTATTGCATCGCCTCGTATCCTATCGCATCGTATCCCATCCCATCGTATTGCCTCGCCTCATATCGTATCTTAATGTGTTGCCTTGTAAGGTAGTGTATCGCCTCGCCTGGCTTAGTCTTGTATCATATGGTATCGTATTGTGTTGTATCATATTGTATTGTATCGAATTGTATCGTATTGTGTCTTATTGTGTCATATTGTATCACATCACATTTTATTGTATTGTATCGTATTGTTACGTATCACCTCGTATTGTATCGTCTCGTATTGCATGGTCTTGTATCGCCTCTCTTCGTATCGCATCGCATTGTATTGTATCGTATTGCATGGTATGATACACATCATCCTGTATCCCAGCATGCTTTGTGCAGCGATATGGCCTCTTTTCTACAATTTACCCAGGTTACTGCTGGTCCAATCCGCCTGTCCATTTCACACTCTGTTTCACCTTGCTTATGAACAAGATCCTGAGATACTGATGCTCCAGACTTCCTGGACAGTATTTTATTGTTCACCAGAAGATCCTTGTACATCACAGAGGAGGAGGTTTTGTTGTGAATACCTAATCTTAAGCATTCAAATAATGGAGACCAGATACTGATCTGGGAGCAGGGATATGATCAACAAAAAAAGGTCTGTCAAAGTATTGTTGTGATTGATTTACAAGTTTTATTCTAGAAAATACATCTGCCAGCACATTTCCCTGCTGAATACCTAATCCTGCATATCTTCAGTCCTATTTTTGAATCGTTTTTACTAAATTAACACTTTTCATTTTCTACATTTAAAAAAACTTTGAACAACTTTACCTAAATTATCATATGTATTGCTTTTAGGCCGTAATGCTTCTTTAATTTGATAGCAATATGCAATGAAGTGCAATGAAAATGAAGGCACTTAAAGACTTATTTAAAGCACAAAGGGCTCGTTTCTCTCCCCACCTTTATAAACTTCTCCTCTTCGCTCGTCAGCAGAGGGCTTGGCACTAACTGTACTGCAGGATATAAATAAACAAATGTAAGAGGAGAGTAATTATGAAATGCTCGATCGGGGAGCGCAGAGCGACAGAACGTCTATAAATGCAATCAAGGAGAGAGAGGAAGTGATTAGGGCCCTGCGTTGATCTGATTAGATTTTTAGGTGAGAGCGGCAGAGGCGGCCAAAGGAACTCATCCACACTCCCTCAATGACAAATTGCACAAAGTTTGCTGCTGGTGGGCAATAAAAGGCCAGCGTGGGCCATAATAAAGTGAGAAGATGTGCCAAATGGAGAAGCAAAAAGAGGGAGAAAATAGAGGTGGTAATTAGATACAGAAACAGAGGAGGATAGAGCCAAAGAGAGGAGGCTGCAGCTCAGCATCATTTATCACAGCGTCCCCCTGTTCACACTGACTCACACTAACTGCTGAATACGGTAACACCTCAACCCGTCTCACAGGTACACTCTATTAAGACTCAACCATAACAATCTGTACCTGCTGCCTTCTGAGCGGATTGTAATGCTGACGGGGATCAGACGGATGATTTAATGTGGTATGACAGATATTACCGTTTGTACAAATTAGAAATGGAGTTCAATACAATTCATCTCAGCAGAGTGCTTTATTGAATCTGCTTAACAAACTGAAATCAAATCTGCTTACTATCAGCTTCAATTATTTCAAAGAGTTACTTAAAAACTTTTCGTTTGCTCCGACTCTCTGTAAACTTGGAGGGATGAGGAGGCTGGATGGACTCTCCTGCTGCTTCACGCTGTGTGAGGCCGACTTGTGTCCAGTTTGATGAGCTGTTAGCTAGGATCAATACCAGGAGCTCTCTGAAAGCTAAAAATGAGAAGATTGCACTTTTGCCTTTTTTCAATAAATCCAAAAAGAAAAAACAAGGATGATCATTGATTTGTTGCTGACTGAGGTATTTTATCATCCTGCTAACATCCAAAATAAAACAAAAGGAACAAATACTTTCTTTAGAGCCATGTATACTCATGTTCACCATTTTTAAACTTCTAGTTCTCTGTATTGAAAAGGTTTAATTCATATAACTGAGCAAAACATATTGAAAAACAAGACAAAAACAACATCCCAGTACTTAAACTTTCACTAAGGGCTCTGGAGTGTGTAAAAAGCTTGTTATTACGCTAGTTTCAGCTGTTGAAAGCTGCACAGTGAGCAGAAGGGGTTTGTTTAAAACACTGGATTCAGTGTGAAGGGTCACTTTCCCTCAATCTGTATGTGCAAGTGTGTGTCTGTGCGTGCGTGTCCTGGGGTCATGACAGCCTCCTTGCGCCATGATGGCTGGCCTGGCCTGAGGGGCAGCGAAATATGAAGACAGCAAGTCGATAGCAGAAGAGAGGTGTTCAGTGTTAACGGTGAGAAGGGGGGTTAAAGTTGCTGGGCTGGAAATGACGCCCTCCATCTCTGCTTCCATCCATCCGTCCTCCCTCGTTTGGATCAACCGGAGCATGGATCCATAAAGCTAACACATGGAGAGGCACCGCTAACACACACCTATCACACTCTGATTATGCACAAACAGGCTTTACTGGGAGGCCAGAACGCTGCCAGAGCACTACAAATCAAAATCCATCATCTGTGCTAATACTCATCCTGCTAGGTCGGTAATTGAACATAATCCCAGATTTGGTTATCGTTCTTCATTCATATTTATTTCTGCATGTTTGTTGTGCGTGCACTGATGTTCTGATGTGACTTTAATCCACCACAATCAGAACGCTGCGGTGCAGATGTGGGCGAAATGTCGCCATTTAATAGTGATTAATCATAATTAGGGGATGGAAAAATAAAACAGAACAAGCTTCCCCGTGAAAAGCTGTGACCGATGATCTGCCACACACAGATATTAGCTCAATGGGATTTAACGTTTGAAAGAGGACATATGAGGTGCGTATCTGTGATTGATGGGGGTTTAATGTGTTTGGAACAGCTGCCTATGGCGAATCCTTCTCAAACACTTAATGAGATTTGTATTAAATATAGCTGGATGCTCTCTTTAGCAACCAGCAGTGTCTCCTTCAGTTTGCAGGGGCTAACTTCCTGCAGAATTTACCTGCTGTAATCCTGATTGAATCTGCTTGTACTCATAACATTTGAATGCAAGTTTTGTCCATCCTCATAATGGATGTTAACGGGTGCAAGAGGTCAGGAATGGGACAGATGCTTCGGTTTCTTTTTCCCCTCAATATTTCCACTACCGTGTTCCTGTGGATGAAAAATGAATGAAAGTGAAAGATTGGAAAGTCAAGAAATCTCTGCGTTGGTATAAAAGTGTAATGACACGGTTTCCTCGGGTTTCTTTTCTTTATCTTCTCTTTAAAGCTCAATGTGGGTAAGATATGTGTAACATACACTACTCTGACTGTTCCACAATCAAACAACTTCTAACTTTTGTTCCATTTTATACTGCAGTGGTTTTACAACACTCTACAAAGATTAACTTTAAAACACACAAAAAAGAGTTTGCACCAAAATATGACACTCTAGGTCATCTTTAAGAGCTACATCTTTAAGGCCACCTGCCTGATGTTGTGTGGAGCCAAAACAGCCCTGATCTAATGAGATATGCTAGACCTCTGAAGGTGTCGTATTCAAGCAACAACTTTCAGTCTTAAAATATGAAGCGCATTTGTAACAGCTAAAAGTTGCAGTTCATCAAGTGTCTGCTTGAGACTGGCTACAGAAACACCAGAAACCACATACACACCCATTCAAAGACGACGATCTTTACAGCAATAATAAACATGTTTGCAGCCTGGTTCAAAAAACAGTTTAGGTCTGAGTAGCTCATTTCTCCATCCGCACACACTGTACGGGGTGGATTTTGTTATGACTGTATTTTTAAAGGTATAAAACTTATGAGTTTTGCCCAAATAAGGGCATAGCTGACTTGATTGACAGGCGGGCACCCTGTAGCTGTTAGCGAAAAGGCTAAAGACTTGCCTCTTTACCTCACACTATAGCTAGGACAAAGTTTGTTTGAGTTCAGTATTTCCAATATGGCACCCTCAACGATTGGCTTCTAAACAGCACTCAGGAACAGATGGCTGACATCACTGATGCCATGTCAATTTTAAATACAGTCTATGGTGGTATCTAGCAAGTCACTGGCAGCAAACTGTTCAAGTCCTGAGAGTTTTGAGGTGGGCCTTCGAGGATCAGACTTGATGTTCCTCCACACCCTACAGATGCTGGATTGGATTAAGATCTGGGAAATTTGGAAACCAAGTCAACACCTTGAACTTATTGTCATGTTTTTATAGACCCCCTTCTTCAATTACTCTGTGATCTGGTCCTGATGCTCACATGACCATTGTAGGTACTTTCACATGTGACCAACCATCAACATAGGTTGCCGATGGTTGGTCGCATGTTTAAAAAAGAATAATATTTTGAACGTCTCATAAACCAAGTATTAAAAGAAAAGGAAAAACATCCATGAAGCATGGTTGTTTAAAAGGACAGATCTAAAACAATTGAAGACACTTTCTTCTTCAAAGTGTTGTTGAGGGAAATTTTGGTATTATGGTTGACAGTTCCCTGTATAAATGAAGTGTAATTTCTCAGTGTTGAGCATAAAAGTATGAAAACACAAGCCAACCCGGTGGAGAATAATCTTCAGAATATTTTAACACTTCTTAAAAAAGAGGTGTTTCATTTTCAGATTAGAGTCTGAAGGCACACCAAGGGAGCAAAGCCAAACACACACACGTCTATTCACACACACACACTCACACAGTATAAACCAAGCCTTGGATAACTGAATTTTTTTTAGGTGGTTGAAGCAAGCCAGACAATACATGGTATAATTCCCTCAAACACACACATACACTGTGTTCAGGGAGAGAAAGTAGACCTGCAGACTTGCCTATAGAGGCTGTGTCTGTAAAAACAAACAAACAAACAAACAAACAGTGTTTAGGTAAGCTCTTATTAATAATTTTATGCAGACACAGTCTGGGCGCCCATTCTTGCGATGAAAATGGAGCTCATCTGATGGCGTTCTGATTGCATTGCATTCCTTTAGCATTTATAACCTCATTTAAATTCTGCCTTACACATTGACATTCAGACACATAATTACCAGGTAAAAGTGCTGTTTTAAAGTTCTATGATAAACAAACTATATGTTTTTACACTTTCAAACTTTAACTGAAGAGGTAGATTTCCAAATCATATGAAGTCATCGAAAGCTGGTGGGACCACACTGAGGTCTGAAGGTTTGATGTCATGCTGCTTTAAGGCTGATTTATATTTCTGAGTCGAATCGACAGTGTAACCTACACACTGTCCTGTATCCACGCAGAGGCCTACACACATAGCTGACGTGCACCTCCTCCAAAATGTAACTACCCGTAGAATCAACGCGGACCGCAAGCCCTGTGATTGGGCCGCTCTGCGGCATTGTATTTACCGCATTTCCAGCATTTCCAGCATTTCCAGGATCCCTGCTTATTGGCCGTGTATTTCATCTCCTCCTCTCTATTCTTCATGTAATCATGTCTGTATGATAAACAGCAACATGTATCAGCTGTAGATTAACATAACACGCTCTGAATCTCTGTGGAAAAGTAAACAGAGATCATAAAAGTATGTGGTGCTCATGTCAGCGTCAGCCCCTGCTGCGTAGGGGCAACACAGAGGTATAAATCAGCCTTGAATGTTGTGTTAGAATCATTTTAAGGAGGTCAGCTGGACTAAATGATAATAAACAGATATTCAAGTTATCCAAGTTTGTAGAAAAGGTTTTGGCCTTCAGTCCAGTCCAAGTGTTTTAATCTGCAACTACAAGGTTCAGTCTGATACTGGTTGAGCATTATTTACTCATTAAATATGTACTTGATGTGTCTAAAACAGAGAGGTAGTCAAGTTAATTTGGGATCTTTTATTCTGAAAAGCTGCTTGTGCAAACACTGAAGGACACATTTCATGTTTAAAACATTGCATGATTATAATGATTATATTAAAGGCACAGTGAGCAGTTTTTACATTGTGTTGGTTATGATCCCTGGAATCTGACTACATTTCCCATGAGCACCATCGCCCTCTGTGGTGAAGATATTTCTAATTTGTTGTTGAAGTAAATTAATGAACACAGATCTTCTGTGATCTTACAGATCTTACTTTTCTTTGTTCAGACACTTTTATCAGGATGCAGAGTGATGAGGTCATGTGTTGATTTGTAGCTACGTCAAATTATTAACTGTAACGTAACTACGACTAAACTTTGTAAACTCTGATTTATTACCAATAATAAGCTTACAGAAGGAGCAGACGTAGTAGTTTAACGTTACCTATCACAGCCCTGATGTCATGATGTGAGCTTCCATGATCCCAATAAAAGTCTGAATAACGTGAATCTGCACACAGTGTTAATCATTTTCCATCTAACCCCCATAGTTTTTCATGGGGCAGATTTTCCCAACGTGTTTGAGTGTTAGAGCCTTTAGCCAAATACTCTGTGTTTCTACGTTTTTAAAGCTGCAGGTTTTCCTGAGTTTGATCTGGATTTTCTTGGCCTTCAAACTTAATATGGATCTATGATTCTGTGGTA
Source organism: Notolabrus celidotus (assembly GCF_009762535.1). Lineage (NCBI taxonomy): Eukaryota > Metazoa > Chordata > Actinopteri > Labriformes > Labridae > Notolabrus > Notolabrus celidotus. The sequence continues at coordinate 6,482,731 of NC_048289.1, forward strand.
GCATATAGCTGCTCATTTAGTTTCGGAATGTCAGTGATTGAGGGTCAAGATTGAAGCATTTGTGTATCTTAAAAAATGAACTTGTTCTGTAACGTTGGTGTGAACTGAGCTTTGAGCTAGCTAACTTTTACTGAATTTGCACAAAGCTGCTTAAGGTGCTGTTTCACGTCCGTTTCAAGTGTTTGTTTCAAATCACAAGTTGGCATCTGTTTTGGAAGAAACCCTCATGTCACCTTTAGCTTTTTTTCAATCTACTTTCTATGTCTCTTTTAAAATCTGTGATTTTTATCTCACTAACTCTTAGTAAATCATGCTGGACGACCAAAGCACTTGCTTGTAGCTCAAATTTGTTGGACTTAGCTGAACTTAGCATGTTCACCTCTCTTTGCCTCAGGTAGATAGTCTCATGACTATCTTGGATATATACAAATAATAAACCCCTCCCGCTGAGGGTATGATGAGCAAACAACCTCCTTACCTGACGTACATGAATGGTATTATGAGCAGGGATTTAACATTCATCTACATTAATGAACCCACATGTGAGGTGCTGATAATAAATCCATGCATACAGAAACACGTCTAGATTAGGAATATTAATGTGTAAGATTAATTCACTGGTTAATCCCTCAAAGCCTACATATGCAGCAGTCATCATAAATGTGAATATCTGACTGATGCTGCAGACTTTAATATGTGTATATGCTGATAGTTATCTGTACTGTGGTAGTGATGCACCACTATTTAAATCATATTATTATTATCATTATTTGCATTTCATCACAGCTCAGCGTGTTATATAAAACAAACAGCTCTGACAGCTTCGGATGAACTCAGAGATGTGAAGTATGAAGGATGATCTGAAATCTTTGGTGTGTTAATGCATCCACATGCCACCATCCACTGCCCCCCCCTCATCCTCCCACAGGCTGCCATTTCAGAAGGTTTCTTTGCTTTAAAAAAGTTTTAATATTTCTCTCTTTGTTCATGTTTCAAGGACATGCAGAGCCAGCACTCATCTGCAGATGGAGGCGAGAGGGAGCCAGAGAGAGAGATAGAGAAAGAAAGGGAACGAGATTTCCTGCATTTTCGATTATGAAACATCTTATTGGACCTTGAAGTCACGGCTTTGGCTCAGATACAGGCTGGGGTGGGTTACCGGGGGAGGTGGCGGAGGATGAGGAGGATGTTTTTCTGTTGCTGTTTCACTCAGAAACAGTTGTTTGAGCAAGATGAACACGGCAAAAGGGAATGGGATGTTTAAAAAAAACATCTGTTAGCAACCTTTCCCGGCCTTGTTTTTCCCTGCGGCTCGAGCAGAGCTGCAACCGTCTGCCGAGCAGCGCTGCCAGTCATTCCACTGACACCTACATCTAATGTTAACTCCTTTTATAGACAGTTTGATACGTAACTGGTAAAGAGATTTCGACCACAGGCTGTCAATCAAACTCTGATTGTTTCATTGTGTTTTTTTATTAAGTCCAAAGGTTTCTGTGCCTGTATTTCACTTCCCTGAACAAACTGTGCGCTAATTTTTCAATGAAGGTTGTTTTTATCTCTTCTGTAAACATTGTTAGTGATATTATAGAGCTTTTGAGGAATATTTGTTATCATTGTTCATCAAAACTTCAGCTTTTTATATCTTTTATGTTTTTAACATATTTTAAGATCTAAACGACTAAAACGGACAAAAGTTTTTGAGTTGCCCGGGTAGATTGCTCCAGCTGGTAGCTTTGAGTCCCTGCTGCACATACACCCGACAGCTTGCCCACTAAAGGAGCTTTTTTTGGGGGGCATCTGACAGGCTCAGACTAAACTTCTGAGTATGCATATTTTCAGCACATAAACTACCTCAAAGCAAACACACTCAAATAACAAACATTAATTTCTACCCCCATTATTCTCCATTATTCCCTGATTCTCAAGACCAGCCTGAGATGGAAGCTAACATTTTTTTCACAGCGTGTCCAATCTCTGGAAACTAACCCTTCCTCGTCTGTGACGCTGTGAGTGATGTGTTTGAAGAAGCAACATTGAACATTTCAGAGGCCTGCTGTCCCGAAAATGTGTGTGTGCAATTGAAAAAGGCTATGTATGTATGTATGTATGTATGTATGTATGGATGTATGGATGGATGTATGGATGTATGGATGTATGGATGGATGGATGGATGGATGGATGGATGGATGGATGGATGGATGGATGGATGGATGGATGGATGGATATAGTGAAACTGCTGAGATAACAATCTCAAGGCCTCATCCAACTCAACTGGCTGCATCAACTTCATACAGTCTTTCTTCATATAAGCAGTGCTTTAAATGAGTGGGCCCCCTCTTACGGCCAAATTCCACCAGATTCATGTTCAGTCCGTCTCTGATTTGTATAGCTCTGATTGCTCACACTGGATCTGCTCCGTTGCGTTCTGGCTCTGATCCGGCAAGCCGGAACACAATGGATCAGAAAAGCAAGGCTAATATTTTTCCAGTTGCCAAAGCATGACGCATAAATCTCAACAGAGAAGATAGAGTGGGACAGGAAGTCGGGCGCCAAAACCAAATTTAAACATCCTGTTAATTTTCAGAATGAAACACTCTGTGTTATCACCAGATCGTATTTCACTTAACTACAACAATAAACCGTCATGATGAGCGGAGCCAGGCCTGGAGTCAACAGGTCAGAGGTTTTCAGAGGACCAGAAAGACAACATGGATGAGGAGAGGAGGAGGAGACTCCTTGATTCAGTAATTACCATGGGAAAACCTCGGTCACATGACTCCAGTTGTCTGGCTGTCCTGCTCCGTACTGCAGTCTGAAAACACAACAGGTGGGTGTTGACGGATGAGAGAGCACGGAGCCGGACCGCAGTGGATCAGAGATGGACGGGACACGGATCTCGTGGAAGTCCTGTGTAAGTTTAACTCCTTTGTGTACCAGGACTTCTTACAAGCTGCCAGTCCTCTCCATATTACAGTCTCTCTTCATGTTGGCACCTACAATACACTACCCTTAATGCACTTTCTGATTTTCACGTCCTTTCGCGGGAGTTACATGAAACTCAACTGTCTGTTTTTGCCACAGAGTGACGCAAAATTAACGTGACCTTGGAAGTCTCTACATCGTTGAATAAATCAGGAAAAGGGAGTTTATCTATTTCCACATAAAGCACTGGATATAAGAGAACCCATGAGATGTAAAACCCTGTGCACAAGAATCCCTTTAAAACGACTGATGTCACTCTATATTCATTTTCAAAGCCTGACCCTCTCCATCTCTTTCCTCCTCCTGTTGCTCATGTTAAAGACGCCGTGTGCAATGTTGCAACAGTGTGACATCACATTCAGATATCAGCTGCAAATCTCCTCAGAGCTCCTCCACTCCCCAAACAGTGTTAACCCACAAAGAGGCAAACCAGCATCTGCAGGCATGGGAGAAATAAAACATAAAGGCCTTGAGGGAGTCTGGAGATACAGTAATGTGTGTGTGTCAGTGTTAGTGAGTGTGTGTCCTTTCAGGAGCAGGTTACAGCTCTCTTCACCCTGAAGGACGTGGTAAACACGTGTTTTATTAGGATTTAAATATATCAGCTCTCAGACTCAGCGGGAGGAGGAATGATTATCATTAATTATAATAAATTTGCCGTCAAGCCTGCAATTATTTTGTTGCCACACAAATTGGTAATTCATAGAATGGTGGCTGCGGAAAGTGGCGACTTGAGTGACTCATGATTTTGTTGAACAATCAGAGCACGGGAAGCTAATTGTTTCACTCGTCACATTTTAAAAATGGCATGATGTCAGTGTGTGTGCATGTGTGTGTGTTAGACAGAGTTAAGTGTTAAATGTTTGCCTGTCGTCTCCGAGACATGTTTGTTTAGCTGAAATCGCTGAAGCCAACCATAGCCTTCATGTTTAAAAGCTCGTTAGAAACTTCATATTGTTCTCTGTGGATAGAGTAAGATTCATTTAATGTGTTTGAACCCTTCCAGAAATCCAGTTTTAACAAGAAGAAGTGCAAAAAACCCCCCAGAAGTGTAGAGATTTAAACAGATTTCAGTTTTTAATCATCAAAGTCAAAAAAAATTATGCTCATTTGCAAACATTTGAACCTGTTAATTCCACTGGATATTAGATAAGATAGACTTCATTCAATTGTAGATAATCTGGGAAACTGTTGGACAGATGTCACAGTTTAAGGTACAATAAATATGGAAATATCAATCGTTGGCGGGAGCCATATTACTGCTGTTGAGCGATCGTGACGTAAAGAGGTGGGCTTTGAACCTCCTAGCCAACAGCTACAGTGTTCCCGCCTGTCAATCAAGTCAGCTCTGCCTCTCATTGGAAGACTAGTAATCTCAATATCTTCAAGATTGCTGCGTTAGAAAAAAACTCCCCCCGTACAGTGTGAGCCGATCGAGAAATGAGCTATCCAGACTACACTTGTCTTTTGTACCAGGCTGTAAACATGTTTATTTCTGCTGTAAAGATCGTCTTTTTTGAATTGGTGTGTATGTGGTTTCCTGTACTTCTGGAGCCAGCCTCAAGCGGATCCTCGATGAACTGCAGTTTTTAACACTTCTGCATTGGACTCATATTTTTAGACTGGAGGTTGCCGCTTGGGCAGGACGTATTTATTCATTAATTTTTTTTTTGGGGGGGGGGTTGTAGACATGCCAGGGACACATATTTCTGTTAGATAACCATGAAAAGTGTATTTTGCATAATATGGGACCTTAAATGGAGGGATTTAAGTTCTGCAATAATCAATCAGGTCTTTATTGGTTTACATTTGAATCCAAAACGTCTCCAAACAGTAAAAAGAAAGTTTGTGTTTTTAAACTTAAGTTTTTTTTGTAAACTACATATGCGTATATTTGCATATCTCTCCGGCAGCTGCATGAAGCTCTGCATTAAGAGGAAGAAACGAAGGGTCAGGGTCATGTGATTTGCTATGAGAAAATCTCTGTATTTAACACTGAATAAAGTGGCGTCTGCTACACAGTTATCTAAAGACAACTTTTTCATTTTCAGCCTTGACCTGAGAGATTTGCGTTGTCTGAAGTGATGAGTTCAGTTTGGTAATGAGGCAGATTTGAAAGTTTGTAGCGATAATGGGATGATGCTTTCAAGGGATGTTGTAAAACCTATTCATTTTGTCTGTGCAGCCTACTTTCACCTGACAGTCTATAAATACAGAAGGTTAGGGAGTGGCCCCTCACTGTGAAATATGACACTTCTTTAGTTTCATTCCCAAAGTGAGAAGCCTCATGTTTAGTTGTAGATCTTGGAATTATGGGAAAACAGAGTACACAAATGTGAGGATGCATCTCCTCTCCAGGCTTCTGTTCTACTGTAGTCCTCACAGAGCGTACTCACCTCTCCAGAGAAGGCCTGTCCGTTCAGCAGGTGTTCAGAGCCTTGCCCGTCCTCACTGCCGAAGTGTAGCCTGATCTCCTCCAGGCGATGGCTGTATGTCATCGGCCCCCCGGAGATGTTCACCAGGTGCTCCTTGTCCAGTCGCAGAGAGACGTGGCGGCCCGTGTTGTACATGGTCCCTCCCACCTAGAGGAGAACAGAAAAGGCACGTTCAATAACAGGAAGTCCTGAAGAGACGTAAGTAGACTTTAAAATAAAAGCCTTACAGACTGAAAGAAAAGCACAACACTATCACTTCCCACGCTCATGTGCTCTCTTCTATAAGTATCACCACATTATCTGGCACACATGCACACTGTTTAAATTAACTACTCAGCAGCTGCTCTATTTTCACACCACAAAAGAACAACAGCAGATAATCACAACAAACATGTATCCTGTGAAACATCCTGAGCCTTTTTTTCCTGCTGCGAGTCCTTTAACCTGGACTTAAAGTACAGATGTGTAACTTTCACTGTTGCCACAAGTGTTCACCAGGCCCCAGGCTAATGGAGAATGCAAGCACTGATAGAAAACCAGCTCAGTAATTGTAGTCACGTGATAGCACCTAATTAAGTTGATGCACTCTTTAGCTATGGTTAGCTAACATATGTAACAGAATGTTTTAGACAAAGTCAGGATACAGGAAAACCAACTAACAGTGAGTGGATCTGATAAAAGAAGAATGCACTTCATTTCTTATTCACAAAACTAGGTATTTGTGAAAGCATTTTTATAGCTGGGTGTTCTCAACGTAGCAATTGTGTTTGTGTTCTTGTAAGAACGACACACACAAATAAATGATTTCATGAGGTTTGGATTCAAGTAATAAAGAGCGATTTGCATCTCAAACAAACAAAATCAACTAATTCTTGTTCCAGTTTCAAGCTTTTGATCCTTCAAAAACAGGAAGCTGTTTGCAGATTTTATTTAAACAGAGGATTCGTTCAGATTTCATTTTATTTTATCTCTCTTAGGATTACTTTCTGGGCTTTTTTCCTTTACTTAAAAGGACAGCTTGGGAGAAAAAGAGAATGTGACGAGAGAATCATGGGCACCAAATCCTGTCAGGAATCAATCCTATGATCTATGTGGTGAGGACTGTTTGCCTGCATACACGGAGCCTCTGCTCTATCGACTGAACTAAACTAACGCCCAAACTTCACTGTGTTTTTTCTACAGAAAGAAGTGTCAAAATATGCCTCAGGCTCATAAAGTTGAGATATGTTAACCACTTAAATGCACAGAGCTCAGATAACATCTGGAGAAGAGAGAGGCTCCTACCAGAGTTTCTAAGTTTGTTGGAGAAATTTATTCAGGGAGGTGTTAAACTTCTTTCTAAGGTTTTTATATTTCTTATTAGGAGTATAAGAACAGAATTTTCCATCCATATTTACTTCTGCTTATCTGGGGTTGGGTCATTGAGGTAAGATCAAGCAGATCGACCCAGACAACCCTCTCCCCAGCAGCACGTTACAGCTCCTCCTGGCGAAACCCAAGGCGATCCCAGACCAGGTGGAATATATAATCCCTCCAAGAGTTCTGGGTCTACCCTGGGGCCTTCTCCCAGTTGGACGTGCCCGGACAACCTCTAAAGGGAGGCGTCCAGGAGGCATCCTTATCAAATACCTTAACCACCTCAGCTGACTCCTTTCAATGCAAAGGAGCAGCAGCTCTACTCCGAGCTCCCTCTGGATGTCTGAGCTCCTGACCCTCTCTCTAAGGCTGAGCCCAACCCCACCGCTTGTATTCACAACCTTATTGTTTTTGTCAATACCCACAGCTCATGACCATAGGTGAGAGTTGGAACATAGACCGACTGGTAAATTGAAAGCTTTGTCTTCCAGCTCAGCTCCCTCTTCACCACAACGGTCCGGTACAACGCCAGCATAACTACTGATGCTGCACCAATCTGCCTGTCGATCTCACACTCCATTTATCCCCACTCACGAACAAGACCCCGAGATACTTAAACTCCCCACTGAAATAGAATTTTGAGTAAACAAATGGTAAATACTTGGGGTGTGAAGAGACATCATCTGCATTCAGATAAAAAACCTTAAGTGTGTCTTCAACCAGATCCTTTTCTGGTAGACGACACACTGACTTAAGGTTTTCAAATTACAAATGAATGTTAGATTAAAGGGACTCATGTTAAGTCTGGCATTACTGTCACTTTAACTTGTCACTGTCTATTTAGATAACCACATAATCCTACTAGTGTGTTAATGGACGCAAAGTCAAAATTTTATGAAACGTGATGTTTCATCTTAAATGGATGGAGACTGACTGAGGTATAACCAGCTGCCACACCAGCATTTCATCTGCCGGTGCCTGCTTACATTAGCTCCTCTTGTCCTTTGCCTCTCTCCTCCACTGAATTTCTCCGATCTATAAACAAAGTTTAAACTGAACAACGACTGGGACTTCTAATCTGCCAGACTCAATGCTTTCACTGCAAAACTATTAATACCTTGTGTAGCTCTCTACCTGCGTGTGGAGAGACGAGGTCCAAAGTATCTGGAAAATAACTTGAACAATGTGGACTAAATTAAATGGGTTTTTTTAAATGTTGGAAATTAACACATTCCACTATAACAGCAGTTTCTTAGCTTCATTTGATGCACGTTGCAGAGGTTTGGCTGAAATGATGCCACAACCTTACTGCATGAATCAAGCAGGGTGGGGCAGAGGAAGAGGACTAGCTATAGGCTACATAAAAGTTTGCTTTCCAAATTGTTTCTGGATAATAACAAACATAGTCAGACACAAAGAAATATCTGTATCTGTATTTCTGGTTCCTACGAGGGATGGTGATGATGATGTCAACTGAATACGCACATCCCTAGTTAATATACAAGTCATTGCTGAAATGATACATCAAGGTGAGAAATGTTAAACCAAAGATATTTGTTTAACTTCCAAAAAGAGTCCCATAAAAGAAGTTTCTGTTTTATCAAATCTATTTAAAGTAAAGAACAGTTTTCACTGAAGGCTATTGGCGTGTTTTGGCACAGTCTCTGTGTTGTGGTTGACGCAGCAATGATTAATTTGTTTAGTTTAAAAACAAGTGAGAAAAAAAATTCCTGTTCCCTTGAAGTCTTTTTTCAGCTCTGTGAGCTTTGGTATCAGTAATAAGGAAAAGCTGTTGTCTTGCATTTTTGACAGTTTAGGAATACAAGTTTTGGTTGGAGCCCGTATCATCGGCCGAGCGTACACAGGAACAGTCCTGAGGGCTTATTTAATTAGGCAGCGACGTGAGGGGGGACCATGCTGTAAAACTGAAAACACCCGGGCAGACAAAGGGAGAGAGGAACCTGCAGAGGAAAAGGGACAGGTTCACAAACGTAACATTGGGAGGTTTTAGGGGAAACGCTGTTCTACAAAAGGCCTGAGTAGCGATCTTTATCATCAGCTGTGGTTAGTTATTTATAAAGAGGACTTATTTCAAAGTGAAGCATTGAGATTCACAGCACAACTCTGGCTGGACTTCCAACACTCTTATCTGCCTCATTCTACCCTCTCTCTCTCTCTCTCTCTCTCCAGCTCTTTCATTCCTTTTACCACTAGCTTTCAAACCGATCACCCCCCCACACTCCCTCCTCTAAATTCCCAGAGAAAGAAGTCTGCCCACACATTGTAAATATTTTATAGAAGCTGAGAAAAATCAATGATATGAAAGGAGAAAGGGAGAGAGGAAGAGGGAGCGATGCAAAGAGCAGATAAGTACGGAGGAGAGAGGTGTACTGGATGTCCAAAGAGAGGAGCGAGTGAAGGGAAGCCTTTTAGGTTTCCTGTCAACGTGAGGAGGCTGAGGTGAGACCCCTGAAAAGGCCAGAAAAATCTCATCTCCCTCAGGGTGTCCTTTGGCTTTTATTCATGAGGAGGAAGAGGAGAGAGGCCCGAGGACTCTGCAGCAGCCAGGTAATGAAGGACACTGTGAGATAATATGAGGAAAATATGAAGCCATACAAAGACAGGGGTTTAAGCACCTTGGATACACTTGAACGCCCTAAGTACAGACCTGATCACGTCACGTGTGTCATTATAAAACGTCTCTTTGCTGGACCATCTGCATGTACTGTATGTGCTGTCTTATCGTCCTTCCAGACTAAACAACAAAACAGTCGGTCGTTTCCCCGTCCAGAAAACCGACAAGTGTTTTCAACCTTGTTAATTTGTGATTTCCCAAACTATACAATTTGTTTTTCACCTCATCTGATCCACCATGCTATGGGTACCTAAAGATAGCTTCAATAATTTGTATCATTTCTAAGGTTTCAGGCTTTTTTATGGCCTTTTTATTGCATTAGACTGCTTAGCCAAATATTTATGTCTCTGCCTTGTTAGCTGGGATTGCAGTTAGCATTAAGCTATCTGTAAGCACAAACATTTTACAACTACCAGGCTAGCAAAGCCATGTGGGGAAAATTGGTTGCACCTGGAATACCCAAATGGGGCTGAGCCAATTTTGTCACCACTATCTATCAACACATTGCTTTGGTAGCCCCCCAACAATCAATAGACCCATAATGTATCAATGTGACCACCTTGGGACCCAACCAGTGCTAAGTTCGACGTCTAAATGGTCCACCAATTTCTAGCTCATGTTTATTTTTGTGTTCCAACTTTAGCCCAAACTTTTCAGCTGTTTTGGCTTAATTTGGAAGCATTGGTAGAGTATTGACCAATTATCATCCCAGTATTGTCCCCCAATGCGTCCTGAACTGTTCACAAAACGATCCACCAAAGTCATCTAAACCATTTGAAAAAGTAATTTGTGCCTACCTCAATCAGAATGTGGAATGTTTCTTTAAGCCAGAAGGGTTGTGGAAAAGGATTGTAGTATCCTCATCTTATTCAATCAGCAGAACACTTGAAATGTGGATAATGTGGAATAAACAGAGTATGATGCTTGTGGGTTTTTATTGGTGTGTGCGTCTGTGGTTACATGTGAATTGTTGTTAGTTTTTGTGGGTTTTTCAGATTCAGAGAACTTTATTGATCCCAGAAGGGCAATTTAGTTTGCAATCTACCAGTTTATCAAATAAACAACACTAACACTAACACTAATAAATACTAAGAACCACCTTATAAATACACAAGTTCACATGGACAACCTTTTAAGAACTGCTATCAGCATTTAGCAGTCTGATGACAGAAGGGATAAAATAGTTTTCATATCTGTTCATTCTCCTTGTAGGGGAGATAGCGCCACCCTGAGGGCACTAAAGAGAAATCCTTGGCTAGGATGTGTCCAGGTTGATCAATATCCCTGTGGCTTTGTTGACTACACGGTTCCTCTAAAGGGAGCTTCAATCTTGCTGCTGTACTCCAATCATTTTGGAGCAGTTTGATTCATTATTACTTCTGAGGAGTCTGCCCAATCTGTCCAGCAGTACAAGACAAACGTCCTCACAGGGACATCAAAATGTATCGTTTCATATCGTCTTGTTTTTTTCGTGTTATCTCCAGTTCCATTGTATTGTATTGCATCACGATGTAGCCTTCGTATTACAGTGTAACATGCCGTTTCAAATGAGTTTTGTCTTGTTTCATATCATATTGTATTGTATTGCTTTGTCTTGTGTCATATCCTATCATATTGAATTGTATTGTGCCTTAATGAAAAGTTTCAACAAAGAACCGTAATGTGTTGTGTCATCATCTCATGTCACGCAATATTGCGTCAAAACAGGTCACATGGTATTTGAGGTTTCATTTTGTATTGCACTGTGTTTTGTCATATTGTACGATATGATGTTTAATATGATGTCATATTGTATTGTATTTTATTCTATCGTTTCATATTATATCATATTATGTTACGAATTGTCATATCGAGTCGTATCGAAACGAATAGACTGATATCTTATTGTTATGTAATGTAATGTATTGTATTCTATCATGTCAAAGTTGGCTGACAAATTGACAATGGGGTTTAGCTATTTTTTTCTGGTTAATATCCCAGATCTACTGTCCTTCATTGGAGACTATTATTTTTTTTCTTCTAAGTTAGACAAGCTGTTAAAGTATAGCTCCAAAGGGGTCTAGAGCAAAAGCATGTTAGCATTATAATGTAGCTAAAAGAAGAAATATGATCTGGAGTTGTTTCTTGTAACTTCTGTTCTCACACTTTTGCTTCATGGGACGACTGCATGTAATAAACATTTGACACTTCCAGCACAGGATGACATTTTTTAAATTCCCAGCCAATATCTGCTGTTAAGGCTGATTGCTGGTGTCAGGTAAATGGCTGCCGGCTGGCTGGGAAGGCGCGGGTAGTGAGGTGTGGCTCAATTACAAAGGCGAGGAGCGTAATCACGTTTGTCTTACAGTGAAACAAAGATACGGGAGAGCGTGTACAGTAAGAAGCAGCTCCTTCACTAATTGGTAATTCTTTCATCTCCGGGGAATCGATAATCCAAGGAGCAAAACAGAGAGCATATGGTAGATGCTGTGCTGCTGATACTAAGAGGAAAAAGAGAGCAAGAAGCTGTACGTGATGCAATCGTAAAGTGCAAATCATTAACTTTAAAAATGGTGAATTTGCAAAGAAAACAAAACTCCCCCAGAGCACAAAATCACTTTCTGTAGTGCGAATGAAAACACTAAAATCTTTCACATTTTAAGTGAGATAAGGTTGAAAGAGATCATATTTATCCAGATGCTGGGAGCGGGGACTTGGAGAATAAATGAATACACAGCTGAATGAAACTTGCTTACTTCATTCGTCATGTTTCTGCAACAACAATTACCAGACAAAGTCAATGTGGTGGAAAGGTTGCAAACAAAGCAGAGACACAATATTCCAATCTGCTTTCTCATTATTCTGTGGAGTCTCAACACTTCTGCGAGGAGAGAAGTAATTATTACAAGCAGTTTCTGAAAGTTCATATTTTCATCGTCAGTGCTGAATAAGTTCCTGAAAGTCTTCCTCCTTTGTGCTTTATTCATGAACATAAACTCAGCCTGTCGCGTACGCCGAGGACTTTGTGTTGTTTTTGTATTAGACAGTGATAAACACGACAATAAACAAAAAACTCACAGCTATCCGACTCGCCTCATGTCTCAACACTACTCCATTATACTGTCTCTACTTTTGTTCTAATGGATTCAAAATCACATTAGGAAATGCTTTCTGCACTCCACTCTTTTGTTAAGCCTCAAACTTTGCAGCACATAAACATCTACAAACTGAATCTGAGGGTCTGGGGGGGTCTAACCAAGCTTCAGTGTTGTCCTATAACTTTAAAATGCATGAGCACACGATTGCATTGAGCAACACAGTCCTTTGTCATACACACACAATTCTGCTGCACCGAATACTAGAGCTCCACTAAAGCTCTGATCCCCAGCTGAAAATAGTCTCCAACAAACACACTCCTGCTCACTGTTTGGTTAATACTGCGTTCAAATCAAACACAAAACAATCTTTGCCTTGTGTTATTTACTTATTTGTGTTGATCTGCATTTGTTCGATGCAGCCTGGTAATATTTGCTCCCAATGTCAGTAAAAGAAACGCTTTGTTATTACAGCATTAGGCAGGAGCCATATTGGGACCCAACCTAACTTTCAATCAACATGAACACAGACAAAGAGGCGGACCTTCAGCCTCCTGCAGCTACAACACACGCACCTGTCAGTCATCTCAGCTTTGTCTCTCATTATGCAAATGAATGCATAACTCCTTGCCTTTATATCACCTTAACAGATGTGTTATAGAATAATTAGCCCCCTTAGGAATGAGTAAAAAGCTGTTTTTGAACCAGGCTGTAAACATGTTCATATCTGCTGTACAAATCAGCACTTAATGCAGAATGCTACTTATAGGGGCGGCAGTAGCTCAGTCCATAGGGACTTGGCTTAGGAACTGGAGGGTTGCCAGTATGTCCCAGTATGGACAGAGTTAGGCAAGTGGACTGGTAGCTGGAGAGGTGCTGGTCCATTTTACCTGGGCACTGCCAAGGTGCCCCTTAACAAGGCACCAAACCCCAAAATTGCTCCGGTGGTGCTGGTTGATGGCAGCCTTCTCACTCTGACATCTCTAAGTGCATAGCATGTTTGTGCATGATTGTATGCATATCAGACTGTGTGTGTGTGGCATGATCAAGAAAAGAACACGAGTGACAAAATTGAATTTCCCCCATGGGGATTAATACAGTTTGTTTACCTTAACCTTTTACCTTTAACATGTGACCTAATGGAGATTCCAATGTTTACTGCAGTTTTTGGCACTTCTGCATTGGCTTCACTCTTCAACTCTGGAGGTTGAAGCTTGTTTCCTCTTTATAAACTGTGTCTGGGTAAACTTTTAACTAAGAACTAAAAGTACTTTATGCCAAAAGATGTTGCAAACAATTACGATTAAGTAAATGTGGAATGAAAATATTATATATGAAATGGTTACAGCATAAGAGAGTCGCTTCATTTCGGCTTTTTTCTTCCTTGCAGATTTATTTTTATTTTTATGCTGTTCCTCAGCCTCCACGAAGGCCTCCGCGTTGGGTAGCAAAAGATCTGGAGACAGCTCAGTGATGCTTGTAACCTAGACACAGTGCAAATAAGCTGACCAATGTATCTTCAGTAAAAAAAAAGCCATCTACTGCTCTAAAGTCTCTTTGGTTGAGAAAAAGGGTTCAGGAGATCCTCCAGCAGATTTATCACAGCCAGATTAGGTCGAGGTTGATTCCATTGAAACTTTTTTCCTTAATAAGCATCGGAGAGTCAGAAGACAACGCAAAGAAATCAGCCACCGTACTGCACATGAAGCTGAAGCTGTGGATTTCAGACTTTTAGGTATGTCTCTTCATGCAGGTGGAAGAGAGACTGAAAATGGTACTCTCAAATATTCTTGATACAGCACAATAAAATGGACAGCTTAAGACTCACTCCAAAAAAATGTCCTCTCTTTTTACGATTCCTCCTCTTTGGTGGACACACAAACACACACACACACACACACACACACACACACACACACACACACACACACACACACACACACACACACACACACACACACACACACACACACACACACACACACCAATACTCAGGAATGCACACCTTGGAGTGTGTACTCACAGCTACTCCAACATCGTCACAGGAAATGTATCAGAGACTTCATAAAAAGACAGAGGAAGCTGCCAACAGGGTTTGATTCTGATAGAAAACGAAATCAAACAAACAGCATCAGAGCCGAGCGTGACAGCTGACACAACATTTCACACACATACATTGTTACAAACCAGCTCCAATAAACAGATGCAGCACAGTGAGAGGAGATCACAGCCATCAGCAACATGTAGGAGCGCTGTGCAAGTCTGTGTGAGCATGTGTGTAATGTACTGTACACCGAGGCGTTCTCTCTCCATAAGTGCAAATTAAATGGCACCATCCTATGCAACAGTATCCAATGCTCTGTGTCACTGCTGTGTCTCCTATAACACCCTAATAAAAATCATGCATGCCTTGAACTCTAAATCTATCTTGATTAAAAACTATTATCTTTAACTAACTATATAATCAGCTGAACAGTATGGACCATCTGTTTTTACATGATACTGTTTAAATCCACTAAAACAAACCCTACAGTGACTCAAGCCTTCCTTCTGTTATACTGCCTGTAAATAAAGATGGACGACATGTCTCTTCCTCTGTTGTACAAAAGTGAGGCAACTATTTATACTTTATTTTTTTCTTTTTGAAGCTGAATTTTCTAAAAATATATTGAACTAATGTAATAAACAAAATACAAAAATAAATAAATGAAATGTAACAGTATCATGAATACGATTTTTTTTTTCGAAAATTAATCTAAATTGTCCTTTTAGAGACAAATTTATCTACAAACTCATCCACATGGTGTGTGATTTAAAGCCAAAGAGCTGCCAGCAGAGTGCCGATAATAACCCAAAAGAAATACTCAACATTTTGGGAGACCTGCTAAGAATTTAAAGATCACTGACAGTAACTTAAAGTCCAGGTTCAGGGTTCTGTCTGTTTACAATCAAACTAATACCTTAAATACAACACAGCTATGAGTACGGATGCTCAGTCTCAACAGAAGCTGTAGTTAGTAATGCTCATTAAACTCTCAAGCAAGAGATAAAAATATTAAATTAAAATAAGTGATGCTGTATTTTCAAAAACTTATTTGAGTTTTCTTTGTGGAGCTGTATTTTTATCAGGTATGAGAAGATAAACAGGTCTGTATCGGTACATGAATACGCATGGGCATGTATGTAGAGCAGCTGTGCATGGAGGCAATTTTGCAATAACATAAAATATACTGAATAAAATGATAACAAGTTATTAATTTCACCTCTTCAAACAACATAACGCCTACTGACCCAAAAGGAACAGAACCACTAATGACATCATGTTTTCATCCTGCTGTTCCTTTCCATTCATTTATGTCATTATTGTACCTGTACGAATTTCAAAGCCAGCAGGCTCAACATGAATTGTGTGACTATTGCTATATTTTCCCTTTCTTGATTGGTGGTTGGTACTTTTATTGTGGGTGCATTATCGCCATCCTCTGATCTTGAGTGTATACTTACACTTTTTATTCAATTATCCAATAAGAACAGTGATGGGAAGGGTTGGACGTCTGATCCGACCTATTATCCAAACCAGCCCTGGGTACTTGAGTTGATTGAAGCAGACATTCTGTTACAGGAAATTCAATGTCTCTTGTGTGAGTGTTTCTTGTGTTTCCTCTCACCGTTCCTCCTCTACTCTTATAATCAGGTGCACACAGCACTACAGGAGCCTCATAGGTCAACAGAGCTGACAATCATGGTGTTAAACCTCTAACAAATTAGAATTAAACTTCTCAGTAAAAATAACTCTCTGATATACATCATAATAAAAACAAACTTGACTGACAAAAAAACATGTCTTAGAACAATTTGTTTGAGGCATATTTTAATTCTATAGTTTGACCCATGTCCCATCTGTTAACATGGAGGAGGCAGGATGTATTACCTATACTGCAACCAGGCAGCAGGGGGAGCTCTATATGTTCTGACTTCAGCTTTTGGAAGCTTTCATGTTGTCCATCTTTTTTGCAGTAAGTGTTCTGTTGCAACAGAATATCAAAGCTTCAGTCATCTCTATCACTAAGTTGTGTGATTGTTGATGTGACGATACAAGGGTGGCTGCAGTCTAGGAACATTGTTGCAGGAAATTGTTGTTTGCATTAAATTAAAAACATTTAAGAACAACTCACAGAATTACTTGAACTTACTTTTGCAACTTTGCTCTGCACATTTTTGGAGGTAGTACCGTTTTTATCAGCAGAGTTCAATCAACCTCTGGAGTTTGAACAAATCTTTTATTCTTTTTTTAGGATTGAGAATAATTTTGCTGTTTTTTGTGTATACTTTGCATAATCTGATTGTCACTATTCAACATAATAAGAGCAATTCAATCAATTGCTATTGCTATATTGCCTTAGATGAATGAACAAATTGAGGTTTCAGAGATATGAAGCTTTTCAACATATATGAAATGACATCATAATAAGCAAATTTTGCCATATGAGCAATGGGGGAATCATTTTGTTTGCAGAGTTCAAAGAGTTAATATGTTCTGAGAATCTTCCAGGAGCGACAGAGCCGAGGTGGACAGTTGCAGTGTGCTCAGGTCTCCTCTAACAGATAGCAATGATCACAAAGCACTTCCACATTAGGAGGTAATAGCCTGACCAACGTAAACAAGCCATAAAGGAGATTGTTGGCTGTCTGGGGCAGACCTGGTGGTTGCGGACAGGTACGGTAATAGAAAACATCAGTGGCATGCTGGTAATGAGAAAACACAAGGAACATCATCATTATCAGATCTCACAGATCAATAAAGTAATTTACCTCTTGTTACAGGAAGATTTCACTAACTACTGTATATGTTCAGCTATTAGGAGGCTCTGTGCTCTGCCTACACGGACCGTTTTAAATTTAAAAGGCACCATTAACTAATGAAAAAGGATTTTAGCTGACAGAAAATCTTACTCCCAAGAAAAAAATAATAAGTCAGAGTGCTGCCACCAGGCAAGCTAAAACAGTTAAGTAGTGGAAATGGTGATAAGCTACATGAATACATTAGACAGTGAGTGTGAAATGCACACATGCTCTAGCAGCCATCAGATGGGTTTTAATATCTGCTCTAAAGGCCTGCAGCTGCGAGCACTGAATCATGGAAGAAGTGTAATGTATTTGATTAAAATACAAGATGACTGGTGCTCTTTCATTAAGGTGTGCAGATATGGAGAGTGAATGGGATTGATAGAGATAGAGGAGATATATCAACAGGGCAGGATCGAAAAGAAGAGAGAGAGGAGAAAATGGAGAAGAAAAGACAAGCTGTGATGAATGAAAAAGAGCATGGCAGAGTGGGAAGCAGCACAGTGAAGTTATGGACACACAGCAGTTCTAGTAATGCTGCATGATGAAAGAGATCTGAGGCTTTTGGAAAAAGATTTGGAGAGACTCCGCTGTCCAGACCAGCAGAACAGAAATACTACAGCTTTTGTGTTTTGTTCAAAAACTGTTGCAAATAATGTTGAAATGTTTGAAATGTCAGGCTGTTCTCATCCGCTGTCGGTACTTAAACCAACAATAAGAAGTGCACTATAGTTCTTTTGTTAACCCACATAATCATAAACCAGTCTGTGCTGATCAGCAGCACAATACAGAGTTCAGAGACACTGCTCTAGCTGTCCAGCATGCTCAAAGTCAGATGAAGTGTTAGATGGATTGCTACAGCTTGGGGGGTCCCATCGTAGAAGTCTAATCTGAAACAAGGCAAGCTTTGGGTTATTCCAACCTACTTTGACGTGTTTCCTAAACAATAACAGACTGTTTAAGTGTACATACAGGATATGGTACCTAAACCTAACTACTACAGATACTGAAGAGGAACTTAACACATATAATTAGGGTACCTAAAAATAAATACTTCAAATAACCTTGACACAGATACTAGAGTCTATCTTTAATATATTTCTCAAGTGTGTCTCTAAATATCTGCTAAAAAGGTTACTTGAAGTAGATTCAACGGGTAGCTTAAAACCGATTCTGAAATGAGCATTGACACAGATGCTAAAGAGTATCTAAGAACCTTTGCTTATGGGTAGATTTTTAACTTGACAAAGATGCTAATGGGCACCTCAATGGTAATAAAGGATATCCCAAAACAACCACCAACAGGTGCCTCAAAATGTATTGTTAAACAAATGCTTAATGGCACCTTAAAAAGACACCTAATGGTATTTTACATGAGCTCCAAATGTTACCCAAAAGTGGGAAATCCTTGGGCTTAAATTTGGTACCCAAAGCAGTAACTTAAGGAAGCCTTAATTTCAAAACAGCCACTATGGATTGCCTTGAAAGATACAGGGAACCTTAAAGTGTAAAACTAAAGGGACCAAAGTAAAGCTTTACCTTCAACTGGGGACCTTAAAGCAATTACCAAAGGGGACCTTAATAAAGCCGTTGCCGTAAAACAGCTACAAAATGATATATTTTAAAAGATCTTAAAACAAACCTTACAACAACCACTCAAAGTTACCTTAAACCCACCAATAAGAAGTATCTCAATGCAGCCACTAGAGAGTACTTTAAAGCAGAAACCAAAGGATGCCTTAAAAACATAAAAAGGGTACCTTAAAAAAGCCACTCAAGGTGACTTTGATACATCCAGTAAGGGGTACACAATAACAGATACTCCAAGGTACCTTGAAATAGATGCTTTAAGTTACTTGAAATGGAGACCGAAGATTACCTTTAATTCGTCCTAAAAAAGTATTTAGACAAAGTCACTACAGGGTACCTAAAGCAGAAACTAAAAGGAACTTAATAAAGCCTTTGCTTCAGAACTGCTTTGAAAGGTACTGTAAAAAAAGACAGTAAATGATACCTTAAAACACCCATTCAAGGTTACCTTGAAATGGTCAATGGGGTACATTAAAGCAGACAGTTACCCTTCAAACTTATGCTTTAAGATGCCTGAAACCAGACATTGAACATCACCCTAAATTAGCAATAATTGGTACTATGAGATAGTCACTGCAGGGTACCTTAAATTGTACATTAAAGGGTACTTCAATAAAGCCTCTAGTCAGAAAAGTCACTATAGAATACCTGAAAAAGACCCATAAGGATACTTTAAAACATTAATTTGAGGGTAACTTGAAATTATTAATAAACAGACTTTGAAGGTACCTTAAAAGCAGCCATGAAATAATTCATAACCTTCATAAAATCAAATCAACTCATGCACTGGGATATTCTGCTTCGTATTCAGTGTTAAAAATATTTAAGTCATGTTGCAGCTCACTTAGGATAAAACATCAGAAACTAGAAGTAGAAAAACAAGCATTTCAGTAGATTGAAGGACTACTTTGCAGTTGTTCCTCGCTGCTGAGTGAAGAATCTACAAGAGCAAATCAAAACTTTGATAACCTGATGGTCATTTGGACCACAAAATATGTAAAAGCATGGTGCAGAAAGAAAAATATGATATTCCTCTCTATTCATTTGCAGTGTGGTTTTCGAGCCAGAGAAGCTCAGAGAATAGCAGGGCATGGGATACAGACATCACGGGGCGGCACTGGAATATTATGCTAATTCACTGCTCCATTCATGTGTGCTGGAGAGTGAACCAGACTGCATGTCCAAGTCCCCTCTCTCTCCTTTCTCTGAGTCTCTGAACAGCCGAAAAATAGGCTGTTAAACTCAATGGGTGGAGTGAAAAGCAATTAATTAGACCCTGTAAAACATTTGGAGACCAATCGTGCCTCAGCATACCTCAGGGACCTCGTTTATAAAAATGTACTTGGATTCCATTTTCGGCTTGATGGAGAGACCAAGTGCACATTGATATGCATCATGTAGAAAACCAACTGGGCTTTTCTCAAGCCTCTATGCGATTGTCGTTCACATATGTAATTTTCAAGGAAATAATAATAATAATAAGACACCTAAATTCAAGGTTTGGACAATACAATGTTTACAAAGCTGCATGAGAACTCAGTAATGACTGCACATTTACACAGGCTCGGGCTGAGCTGCAGACTTCTTGCCAGTCGATCTGCATAATTACATTTGATTGTAGGATTACTTCAGATTAAAATAGGCAGTGTTAAAAATAAAACACAAACACTGCAGAAATGCTACTCACAGTTCCCTGACATCAAGATGTGTCAACACCACACAGCTGTGCTCCAGGTTGTAAGTGATAAATATTCAAGAAATGTGATATACTGTTTTTCTACCTCTTCTTGATTGATAAGTGACAAATTGTTGAACTATGGAAATCCAGAGGGACCCTCGGCTGTACTTTAAGCTTCAGGAAGTCATAGAAGACAACTTGTGTACATTTCACTGCTCATAAGCTTAAATTACCATTAGCTAGGACTGCACTAATAGCTATTACCATTTGGTAGTGTTGCATAGTGCAATAAACAAGGTTTAAAAATATTTGCTAATTAACTGCTAGCTTAAAGATTATCTGCTAACACATCTGCTCAGGGATATGTGGAGGCAGCCAAGTGTTGTATAGCCCCATCTTGAAATCTGATTGGCCACCAGGGGCCACCCCAAAATCCTCAACTGTGATTTGCTATTTGCCTTGTCAGAAGCAGGACTTGCATACAGCAGCTTTCTTGGTATTTCAGTGTGGCACATTGTCTTTTGTTGGTCATTTGAACAGTATAGCAATAATTCCCACATCCATCTCATAAGGGAAGTGGATAGGAGAGTACTCAGTCCATCCAAAGTGGTAGCCAAGCCCTTCTCACTGTCGGAAATATAGTTATTAGCAATGTTCCTGCATCAAAGTGTTGCCAAAAAGTGTATTTTTCCCAGACAGTGTGCAATTTGGTTGTAACTCTTTTAAGTTCTAAAAATTATGACTCCAGACAAAAATCTCCCTTTTGGGTCCTTAAAAAATGAAGCATAGAGGATATATATGTTACCACTCTGTTGGTTTTTAAAGAAAAAAATATACCCAATGTAACATCTGTATCATATAAGTATTCATGATTACTGGAGGCAGAACAGGTTAATACATACTTTTAATTTGTGTGCATTGAGTCAGTACTCTAGCTGGGCCATCCTACTCACAAAGTCTAGACATGGCCCTGATATAGTGTTAGCTAGAAGTAGCTGAACGATGATTAGTTTTAGTCTAAAAGTATGTTATATCAAGTGTAGTGTTTTACTTTGAAATTGGTCGAATGTCCCTGTAGATTTCTAGAACCATGTCTCTTTAGTAGCTCATTAGTAAAGAAGCTGTAAAATAATAGCAGTCATCAGGTAGCCTTCAGTTCAGTCAGACAACTGACATCGTATTAGATCAAACTTTCATTGCTTTGGCAGAACATTCTTTGTATTTGGAGTCTCGACTTCCACCTCATCAGTCCCTTCATATTTATTTATATGAAGGAATTTGAGGAGTGATGGAATAATATCTTACACCTCCAAAGCTGGAGTCTGCAGGTGGATGCTGGGAGGTGTTGGGGCTGAAAGTTTCAGTGCAGAACCCACAATGGGCAGTGATGGTGATGACAGGGATACAATTGAATTCTTGGAGGATGTGTTTGTCAGGTGAGTGTGAGAAGGACGCATGGATTATGTGAAATCAGCGTGGCTTGGTTCGCTCCATTAATGCCTTGAATCAAATCGTTTGAAATCATGCCAGCATCAGAGCATCCTACCCTGAGGAAAGTTGCATTGCCTGACTTGTTTGGGAAAACACTGCAATTTGAATACTGCAGACGAGGCTTTGTTGATGTTTGTTTGACATTTATTAATTCAACCTTTATTTTACTGTGGTATTCCCATTGAGACACATATTCTCTCTAGCTAAGGAGCTCTAAAAGGGATTTAAAAGTTTCACATAGTGAATAAACAGACTAACAAGCAGAACATCTGTATATACATAAACAGCATCCGTAAGAAATGCACATAAAATGGTCAAATGGTCCTGAATCGTGGTTTTGAAATCCTTCAAGCTGATAAATGTTAGAGTTAAAGGTGACCCTGCATGTCAGAGAGACGAGGCAGCAAAAACATTCAACATATCTATATGAAATCCAAAGAAGGTCAGAGGAATTACACATTTAAAGAGCCCATGTATAGAACTAAGAAGGCAGTTCATGTGGTACAGCGATAAAGATGCAATGACGTGTGCATGTGAAAGCCAAACAGCTCCTATTTTCAGCCTTTATCCACGTGAGAAGAAAGCAGTCCGGGAGCATGTGGTTTGAGGAAGTGATTGTGTTACAGTTTTAATTTTCACTACCTCTCCCAGCCTTCAAAGCTGTGGGTCAATCCTTTCTATTCCCAGACTGGAAGCATATTTTTGTCCCTCTCGATTATGATAATCTGGAGACGTCGGCTGTGCCAGATTTTCAAAAGGCTGCTGGAGCGTCACCCGGATCTGGCCAATCGGAGTTTGGTTCCTTTTTAAGATAAACTCTAGTGTCACTAGAACAAGCAGAATAAAAGGCACAAGAGCTGGAGTTAAAGGAGGCTTTTCATTCGGTGCACCAGTCCAAGTACCTGCCTGATACACTCCTTTTCAACTGTGGTCAACAGGGGATCATCTGCTAAACTCCTCTATGAAAGACTCAGCTGGAGAAGGAGTTGTGTCTCTTTTTCTTCAGCTTGTCTTTTCTTTTCTCTTTGCTTTGGTACTTAAACTTTTCTTCAACCCTACTCCAAGGTTTTTTAGGGCAGTTTTAGTTCTCTCTGCCTTTGTTGGGTTTGTTTGGACTCATGAGAACACAGCAATCACACTCGGCTGCGGACCAAATCAATTGGATCGAGCTCTTGTTGACAAGGGGGTTTCTTGGTACGCTTCCAAACCAAGCCTGGAGCTCCTTTTGGACTGAGTACGTGATGTGAATGTGATAGCAGCGCTCGCAGTCTTGCACAGTTTTGTGTAATTTGAATGCTTAAACACAAACAATGTGCCCCTGGTATAAACTGTTGGGAATCCTTGTGCTTCGGAAAGAGACATGAGTAAAACTGGCAGCAGGCCTGAGGCTGTGAAGGTCAGGGGGTGAGGCACGTTAACATCAAACCTTCGACAGCTCCAGTTCAGTTCCCAACTGATACACACAAGTTTTTCAAGATGAGTCCAGCTTTCTTTGGCAAAAAAAGTCATGCCCAGAAGTGCAGAGAATCAAAAGAGATCCATGGCCGCATGAAAACTAACAGCATCAAGGGCAAGGGATGGATGAAGGCTTGTGAAAAATATTCTGTCTATATGAAAGCCAAATTCAAGACTGTCAATGTAATATCTGTGTGTTCAATATTAAGAGGGATTAAGGACGCATTTAACCTAGTTTGGCACATGAACACACATGACTTAAACATGGTTGGACATTGATGTAGCTTGTTTTATGTGTACTGACTTTGTTAAACTACATAAAACAATATCTTCAGGTTTCACTCAACAGCCTTAGAGTTTTGTTCTTCTGTATAAATGCCACAAAGTTACAACACGTCCAAGTAAAACCTTTACATTTGAATGTATAGCTCTTAACTAATCAGTTCACTGTCCTCCCACCGCTTCCTTTCCTTCTGAACCAACTTAATAGCGTGATGATGAGCAGCCACGTGCCCCCTCTTAGGTACTTTCCCCCCTGAGTCTATCAACCCCTTTGTAATTCCTGTCACGCTGCTAGCTTTCACTATGCAGCTGGATTAGCTGTTTGAAAATCAAACAACAGCTGATAAGGCAGAAAGGAGGAAAACCAGTAAAGCTGGGCATAATGTCATAGCGTTGCTATCTGAGAAGTAGATTGCAATCATAATAGCGGACATGGCCTCTGTTTAGGAATTCACAGAGGGAACAAGAGAGCTTGTTCCTGAATTTAAAAGCTCTCTCAGCTCCAGCAAGGTCACACCTATGTACAGCATGTACGAGCACTGAGAGGGTGAATAAAAATAATAGACTTTTTCTTTGCTCTCACTTTTCTGACATTGTGCTGCTTACCTCAGGGCAAAGACAGGCAAAGGCAGCCGATAGCTTTGATGGAAGACGGGTAAGACGATAAATATTTGATGCTATTGATGGGTTGTTGTGCTCAGAATGAGAGTTATAGAACTATACAGCCTAACATAATAAAGGGTAGCCTCTTGCCAGCAAACTGAGTCTGCATCTGAGTGTAAAGTAATCAATGGAAGAGATGATATCAGGTCTAAAAGCTGGGATTGATTCAACACTTTGATCCAGGAATACCTGCTGAGTGTGCAAATAAGGAAAGACTTTTAAATGCAATTAAAGCTCAACTTCAAGGAAGGAGCTCTGACAGACGCTGAGGAGTGTTTCTGAGAAGAAATGACAAATTAATTCAGAGCGGCAGGAATGCACATTATTTACATAAAAGTGTAACCTGCCTTTAAAATAAATAGAAGCAGGATTAATCAGGACTCAAGAGAGGAAATCAATCCTTCATGTACTAAAAACATTCAACAAAAACAGGAGTGTCGGCTCAAACAGTCTCTGAAACCATCTGGCTGTTGTTTCTTCGCCTTGATTCTCCTCCTGCAGACTATAATGCATCATCTCCTCTGCATGGCTCAACTCAACTCTGTTTACTTTGACAAAAACAGTTGTTTGGCATTTTACAATGGAAAAAGGTGCGGATAGAACCTGGTACCTGGAACTTTTTTTGGTATCACATTAGGCGGAGGATCTAAGCAAACAAAGCACACATAAATATGCAGTTTTAAAACAAAGCAGGCCACTGATTGATCAGAGGGATACAGAACATGGAAACCTGCACAGATCCATCCAAAACTCTGTCATCTGATCAAGAAGCGTGTGAGGGGAAATGTTGCAAAAATCTGAAATACAAATTCAGAGATTAAACATAATCAAACTACATTTCCTGAAGTAAAAGCCTCCTTTTGTGTTGTTTTCTAAAACATTATCTCAGTTCCAAGTTGGTAGAATCGAATAAAAGCCAGTATTGTGATTAGTGAAAAAGCCACATTAGACTCTGTATCTCCCCAGTCACGTCTTTGGAAAAAAGACAGCAGAGGAGAGGAGACTTTCCCAGCCGTCTGGTCCTGCCATAAACTTCATCAGCATCAGTGTTTTCTGGCCGAGTGACAGCGGGCAGGTGAAAAGCGGCATCCGTCGAGCCCCTGATTAAGACAGAGGCCGTGCCAGTGAGATGACAGAGCAGCAGAGGCCCGGTAGGAACAGGCACTCTGGAACCTGTCCCATAATGCCATCTGTTTTCTCATGAGTCACGTCACGAAGGATGGAGCGAGGCAGCGAGGCGCACACACCAGATTAAACCCAAACACACACAGACAGGAAAAGGTGCAAACACTATAAACTCAGAGTCCCATCACATCACTGATTAAAGAACTTTCTTTAGTTACTGGGAGGATTTAAATATCCTTAACTTTGCACTCAAATCCTAACAACTGTTTGCAATCATGTTCACTGGATCAACTTTATGCATGAGGAGATGTATATAACGTAGCAAACTCTTCCCAGGAGGAGCAACTGAACACACTAATGCTGCTTTATATACAAAATGAACTCCATAGTGTCCTTTCTGTCATGTTATAATTATACTACACTCAATTTCAGAAGCCAAAACATCTTATTGTACCAAACAGGGTTACATAACTCCAATGAAGGAGCAGCTCTGCTCACTGACTGAGGTTCTACTTATATTGTTGTTAATGATATTTTAGTCATTTTTCAAAGAAAACATGACGGAAAACCATTTGTGCTTGGATGGGACTTTTTGCACATTGTACTACTTCCACTATGAGCTGAAATTGAACCAAGCGGCAACCTCTGGTCTAAAAATATGAGGCCAATGTGGAAGTGCTAAAAACTGCAGTTCATCGAGGATCCCCTTGAGGCTGGCTCCGGAAGTACAGGAAACCACATACACACCACTTCAAAAAAGATGTTCTTTACAGCAGAAACAAACATGTTTACAGCCTGGTACAAAACAATGAGTTTAGTCTGGATAGCTAATTTCTCGATCCGCACACACTGTTCGGATCGACAGAAGTTATGCTGAGTTCAACATTTCCAATATGGCTGCCACCGACAATTGGCCTCAAAACAGCACTTCAGGAACAGATGGGTGATGTCACGGATACTACTTGCATTAATTATACACTCTATGATTTGGACAGAACGGGATTGGGTCCCATCTTCCTTTCAGCATAAAAGTTCACTCAACATGCTGCCACTCCAAACCTGAAAAACTGCAGCTTGTTTATCAGCCAAATGCAAAAGTTCTCTTTTCGAAGGTTCTATGGTTAAATAAATACCTAGTGTTCAATAACACTTTAGGAACAGGAGCCTTGGGATCTTAAAGAGCTCATATTGCCTTATTACCCCTCTAGAACGCTATGTTCCCAGCATGCAGTCCTGCTTGTCAAACCAAAAGACTTTAAACGTATGGGAGGTAGAACCTTCAGTTATCAGGCACCTCTCCTTTGGAATCATCTACCAGTCAGGGTCCGGGAGGCAGACACCCTCTCTGCTTTTAAGAGTAGGCTTCAAACTTTCCTTTTTGATAAAGTTTATAGTTAGAGCTGGCTCAGGCTTTGACCAGCTCTCAGTTATGCTGCTATAGGCTTAGACTGCTGTAGGAACTGACACACTGGGATCCTATCTCATGTCTGATGCATGCTTTGACTCTGACCACCCCACAGAAGTTCCTCATGACTTTAACCTTTGATAAATGTCTCTTTTCTGGAGCTTAACTTTTTTTTCACTAGGCCTCTACACACGTCTTTACAAAACAGGGAGAAGAAATAGGCCTACTGTATTTTTTTTACAAAGTTTTATCTACAAACAGTAAAAATCTAATTTTCACAAACTCAGAGCAGACAAAGCCTTGTATTCCCTGAGGTCTCTGGCGCCCCTCCTAGGAGGACCAGGACCCCAGTTTGGGAGCCAATGAGCTAGAGAAAGTGCCCAGAAATGACACTACAGGATACTCACTGTGTTATGTTTCACTTCTGAGCCAATGTCTAAACTACTGTTGATAATGAGAGGGAAAATTATCACATTCCTTAACTTATCTCAACAAAATGATCAAAATATGACATTATTTCTTCCCCTTTGTCACTCATAATACTTCTAAAGAGCATGGATAAGACCGTCACATGGTGGTCCGTAAAGACAGACTTTTGAAGGGTTATTTTCAGTTAGAAGTCTTCACGTAATCAGGAGCATAAGGATGAGTTCTGGCTTAAATATTCTGTCTGCACCTGTGTGACATTCACACAGGGGCCTTGAACCCTCCAACACACCCCACTGCACATCGGGTGGAGGAGGAAAGGAGGTCAGGATTGAATTAAATTGGCGTCAGACTAGTCGTCCACTGGCAGCTCACTGCTGGCGCTCTGATTGTACTGGCATCCTCATTAGCATTCAGACACAGTGCAGGACTGCAAAGCTAATGTCGGCCTACTTATCATTGTGGGGTGGTTAAAAAGCAGAGCCGTATATATATATGCGTCAGCGTGCATGACGTGCTGTATCTTATCTCTCTGCAAAGATCTGGATTCACACCAGTGCTCCAGCTGCTCAGACAGCAGAGTACTGCAGGGATATTACAAGGCCATTTTTCAAGAGGAAAGCTCCATGTTTGTGTTCCGCTCAGTGTTTGGAGCTCTGAGTGCTTCAGAAAGCACTTAAGCAGAACAAAAACACAAGAGTTACTTTTGTCTTGATTGAACTTGTGATACTTTGATTTAAAAATGACTTCAGATACTTAACAAACACATTTGGAGATGAGGGACATTAAACCCAAACAGATTATGGCGCTGACACTCTGTACTGTCGTGCTTTATGGGAATTAACTTGATGCACATCAGTCGAGGAGCTTTACGAGTAATCACAAATTTCATGAAATGAAGAAATGACATTATCGTTTTCCTCTACTGCAACAAGACGGAGAGATAAATTGAAAAGCAGGGATGAGTTTAGAAGAAAATAGCGAGGGCGGGGATGTAAAGTGAATCAAAGAGAAGGAGAAAAAAAGTTGTCCTCATCATGTGTCTTAAAATAGAGTAGGTTGCCCACACAGACACTTTGCTCCTGGGTACTTGGCTCTGATTTATTTAGTTTGTTTGTGGTAAGGAGCAATCCGCTGGGTTTTGTATGAAGGGAAAGTCCTATGCCTGGCCCTCAAGCTCTCTTTATGAGGCTAAAGCGGCGGAAACTCTAAATTTAAACCCCTGAATTCTCACATCATTATCACTCTGCCTTTTCTCTGGGAGTGTGAACTCAAACAGAGAGCGATTTGGTTTCCTTGTGGCTGGAGTCTGTTTCAAAGCTCCGAATCACAGAGGAGCGTTTTGATCTGAGTTTTGTAAAGCCCCTGGACAGGAGAGGCCTGTGGGACCGCTCTGTGGACAGTGAGCTCCAGCCTGATTCATATCAGATAGTGTTCACATCCCAGGGCTACAACAGAAAAAAGACGAGCAGGCTAGCAAGGCTTCACGAAGAAGAAAAAACAGGAGAAGGGGGATGGAGATCTGAAAGGAGAGGCTCTGAAATGAGTGTGTGCTAAGTGGAGGAGAGATGAAAGATGAGGTTCAGGGATGTGCCCAACTCATATCTCAAAACACATCAGAACAAAAGAGTTGGAACTGAAACATGGTAGAAAAAGGTAAAAGAGAATGGTAGGAGCGCCAAGACCTTCAATCGTTTTTTAGTTCTTTCCTTTATCTGTTGTGGAGTGAAGACGGGACACTGAAGTTGAAGGGCTTTTTGCAGAGTCCTCACTGATTATCACAAAAAAGGAACAGAGGTCTGAGTGCTCCTCATACTGTTCAAAGTTTGAGTCTGGGGATTATTTCTGCTTCAGTCCTGAAAATGTAACAAGTGCAGAAACTATGCTCAGGCTTATTTTGCAGGACAGGAGTACTGAGTCCAAAATAATCCCCTGTTTGGACCAAAAACTCCCAGATAAGTCCAGAATGCCATTTAGAAAATTCAGCCTGACTTTATAAAAGGAAACTCAGGGTCAAACTGATGTTAGGATCAACAGGTGACAAACAAAATATGTCATGAATATTACTTCAAAATCCAAGGCTAACAAATACAGCAACATCTTGAAAACAAGTCACATCAAGGCCAACACTCTAAAGTGAAGCCTAAATCCAAACGCTTAGATCTATGCCAAGACCAGCATGTCCCAAGTACAATCTGTGAAATGAATATCCTCAACAAGTTCCATGTAAATTAAAGTCAAATTCAAAAACGAAAAGTCATCCCTTGTCAAATGAATGAGCTCCTGGGCCTAAAACAAGACCAACCAAAGTCATGTCCAAGCATCCAAACCCCGAGTTAAACCTGAGTCAACACAAATAAATCCCAAAGGAAGTCTAAATCAAGACCCACCATCACTCCCTAGTTGAGATTAACAAATCCCAAAACAAACTGGTGACGAGACTAACAAGTCCCAAATGAAGTCTAATTCATTCTAATGAAAGTCATGTCCAAAATAATAAGCCCAGATGAATCTTGTTGAATGAAGAGCAGCAAGTTGCTGCAAATGGCAACTTTGTACAGCCTGAGTTATCATTAAAACATCCCAATTCAAACCTTTCTCAAGACCAACAAGTCCCAATTCAAGCTCCAGTGAAGACCAACAAGTTAGTCTGGATGATGTTGCCCAATTAATGAAGCAAGAATATCAACTCATCCCCAGACTAAAGTTGAAGTGGAGTGGAATGATTGATATTAAACTGTGGGGCAACAGTAATTTTTCTTCTGTCAAAGCGTTAGATTAGTATCTGAGTCCAAACTCGAGTCCAGAATATGTGTTCTGAGTCCAATCCTCCTCCTCCTCCCTCTCCAGACAAATAAAAGATTCCTTTCCTTCCAAATTCCCCCTTTTCAACATGAAACATACAATTTGTAGCTAATTTTCAAATCAAGTTTTCTTTTCACTTTCATTTCAGTACTTCAAGTTTGGATTTGACTTCATCAAAAAAAGACGTTGAATTGGAGTTAGCAGCTGCTCAACTCGCAGGCCCAAAAGCCAAACCAATGAGCTCAATTGAGAGTCAGATATTTAACATCCTGCTGCATTTGTCAGTCTTTTCACCAATTAATCTTTGGTTCAGTTGGTTTTGTGGATAATCTGACTACCTTTGCTCTTGATCCTCTACTGCTTTAAGACAAAATATGGAAGATTCCTCTGAAAAAGTGTCAATACATGGTCTCCTCAACCAGCGAATCAAATGGCTGACATTAAGTGGCACTCATACTCTGAGTCCCTTTTTCTTCAGTAAAGTAAATTAAAAAACCTAAATAGGTCATGACTTTGTAAAGCAGACAATTGAACAGACACACAAACTTGGAGCAAATTCACTCTTTCCAAACTTTAATGTTTTTTACAACTCACTTCTCTGCCTCTTTTTGCTGTCACATCATATTTAATGTATGTATGCGGGTTTTTTAAGGTGTCCTGCCCACACATGCATAATATACACTCTGTTATCCAACACTGTGGAGGTTTATTAACAGTGAAAGTCCTCTAACGCACACGCACACACACATTAGCCACTGCGTTAGCACTACCTCACAACCTCGGTCCTCTCCTCGCCAGCACCTGATTAGTGATTCCTTTTCAACACATCCTCTGGTGGACCGGCTTCCTCGCTACCTGGGATTTTGTGCTGCAGCCAAGAACAATGTGAGTTATACAGCGCCAGAATCTGGGCTGCACAAAAAGCTGAAAGAAGAGAGGAGTAATCACCCAAATGAATTCCTGGATTTCCACATAGACAGCAGGCTTATATTTTTATTTAATACATGAAACCCCCGCAGTTGCACCAGGATATAATAACAACCTGGATTTATATTGCTGTGTAGGTGTACCTCAGAAAACCTGCAAAGAGGTGCAGAAATGTGGTGCAGCCCTGTTTAAAACAGGTCTCTCGTTTATGGATGCTGAACTAATATAGTCCAAAAAACAAAACCTGTCACTGCTGTAGTAACGCAAGGAAAGAAAAAAAAAACAGTGTGTCACAAAAGCTGTCACATCAGTCAAGGCTTGACAAATGTAGCTCTACATATTGGTATATGTCTCGCAGTAAAAGAAGACATACACAGCTGTCAGAGAGCATGTTAGATCTGAGCAATCCTGTGCTAGATTAAGAAGAAGTGAGATATCACACTGTCAAACAGACGGATGAACCACCATTATTATTAATCCCATGGGGGTCTGTCTCAGCAGCGGAGCTACAGACTTAAATCCCAAGATGTGGTATGAAATAAAGTATAATAACAAACAGAAAAAAGTACATTTATTATAACGGTATTAGAGTAAAGTGGATGTCAGTCATTACAATCCCCCTGGGGGAATAAGCAGCTCTGCAGTTCTGCTCATCTGTACAATATTAAAATGATATTGTACAACATTGATGTGAATTATTTGTAAAGACGGGATGTGAAGTCAACTGAGGGAACAAGTTTGTCAATGCATACACCACCAAATCAGGGAGCTTGGAATCCTACATGTACTGATACAGCCGGTACCTCGCTCTGCAGCAATCTGTCTTCAGCGTATACTCAGGCATGAACAATCCTACAAATCACTGTAAAAATATCTTATACTCACTTATATATGCATACTCTTTCTTTGAATTGCCCGTTTATGTAGCTAGTTTAAACAGCCTGTGGTTCTTTTAGGAGACCAGATACAATGCTGGTTAAAACTGGCTCAACCAGTCTATTAGAGTGAAGGTTCAACAATCCAACCTCTCGTCAAAATATAGACTCTACTGGCTTCAAAACAACAAAGATGGTGATGGCAGTCCTGCCAAAAATTGCCAAATCTTGCCAAAAACAAATCAGTAGTCCAGAAACCAGTGTTTGGTTAATGGTTTGTTTTTTTAAAAACTATATTTTAGCTATAATGTTGGAATTAGAGATCTCTTTTCAAATAGAGACCTGGCCAAGAATGGTAGAAAATAAATCAGACCCATACAGAAAGTTTAAACAACATTAAAAATGATCGACTGAAACATTTTCACAAAAAGTTGGGATTCAAAATTATTCACCAAGGAGTGAAAAGCATTCATGGTATCTAAGTTTTACACTTTCAAATTGGTCTGCAGATTCCTTCAGACCAAAGGTTCAGAAAACCTCAAACTCTGTTCGGACCTCTGCTACAACAAATTGCATTAGTCCAGCAATCACAGGCTACAAACTATGGTGTAATTTTTACTTTTTATGTCTTTTCTTCTTTTCTTTTTTGTTTGTGTTTTAGTTTCTCCTCTCCCCTTTTTTATTTTTATTTGATTTCACTTTATTTTTTGTAGGAACTACAGATGTAAACTAGCCTTTTGGCTAATTCTGGCATTTTTACAAAAATGTTAATTAATATGCATGGTCCTTTTAAATGAAAATAAATATATAAAATTAATCCTTTTTGGTTTAAAAAGAGGAAAAGAAGTTCAGATTTTACCTAAAATTGCTGTACAGAAGATAGATAAAGCAACTCCAGAGCTAAAGCATACTGAAAGCAACCCATGTGACATTATGATACCCAGCGCTCAGCAAACGAAGGCTGTGAGCAGAGGCATTGATGAGCAACTCATCGATCATGGACAGGTGAACAGGTAGGCTTCACTTGTTTTTACATAGAGAAATAATCAAGACTAGTTTCTGCAGAAAAAAACAAACATCTTTCAGTATATCAGTAATTACTTAATTGATAGTATCTGTGTCCTCTTCTTAATTACAGTCTATGATGTTTATCCGCAGGCAGTAATTATACTTCACAGATAAATATCTGAATAGAATAAGAATAAATTGAAGAGCAGGACATCAAAGACAGTAGTGCACACAACCTGACGTACGTTTGCTCTCTAGGGTCTCTGATATTGTGAGGTTGTTTCTGTGTGACTGAGACATCAACATGCCCGTCACACTGCATTCCCAGCACCCTGAGGCCACTGACCACTGATCCATGGGACACACCGAGATGGTCAGGGTCAATATCTCTTAACGGCTGCGCTAATGCACGATCAATACTCACTGGCATCCCTAGCTTCCTTGAGAGCCAGCGCTAATCGATCACGGCAATCGAGCCGAGTCGACTAGCAGCGCTAATGTCATTCAATGGGGATAGCAGGGCGGCAGCTGTATCGGGGTAATCACTTCTAATATCTGTAATGTAGAAATGATGGCCGTCATTAGGAGTGTCTGGTCAGCGGCTGATGGATGTGGCCTCCATCGACCACCGCTGTGATTTAGCATAGCCCCGCCCTGCTGCATTTAAATGATCCCAGAGCAGCAGGGACAGAACTGTGTTTTCACACAGATAAGATAACTGGCATCAGTTGACAGCACATTCTTCATCCCGCTGCATGCACGGCTGTGTGAGCTTAACTTCTACAGATAGCAGTGACATCATTATGCAGGACGGCGCCGTCGACTGAGAAGCTGCGAAGAACTGATTTGATTCAAATTCATGCTCCAATATTCATTCAAAGTGGAAAAAGGTGCGCTTTAGAGAGTATTGAGCTCTATCTCCGTCTATCCTCTCAAATCCATTAAGGTAAAACTCTCCTCCGCTCCTCCTTCGATGTATTGGCTTTCTGATGGGAAGCATCCTTTTCAGCACACCTCTGCCTCTCTTCTTTTTTTACCCTTTATTCCTAAATAACTCATTGGAAAGTAAAACATCAATGTCTCGTCTTCTGGGAGAGAGCGGAGCGAGCACCAGAGCCGGCTTTGAACCTTTAAAACCTTCCTGTGAATAACACTGAGATCTATCCCCTCCAATAAACAGCACACACACACAAACACCGGTACACACACAGGTATACACAGGCTTGGGAAGAAGCCACATGCATACGCAAATACGCACACACATACACCGTCGTACCCCTGGGATCCTCCAGCTTATTAGGATGCTATCCCTGCTGAGAGATACTCACCGCGGCAGGATGAAGCTAAATCATTACCACACACTCATCCTGAACACTCACGCAGACACACAGCCTCCATTTTGTGTCATTTCTGTGGTGAGCAACAGTGAAATGAAGAGAGATTATTACCCTGCTATGTTAAAAGAAAAGTAAGACATCTTTTTAATGCAGTTGTTCATCGTTGGGCGGGGTTAGCTTAGCTTGGCAAAAGAAGAGTATCAAAACAGCTACGACAACTCTGAGCTCTGATTATCTTAAAATGAGTCAGTATGATGAGCTGTTGAAATTAAATCTCAGTTACTTATTTTTGATGTGGCTCTACTTCTCTGTCACAATGTGCACATGTAAAGGAAGCATGAAGTGAAGTGAAGGTGTTAACTTAGATTTGAAGCAGGACCACGCCTAAACCACACCCTCAATCACCTGATAAGCCTACTCCATCCGTCTGTCTGTGATTCATTGACTCACTCTCTCCTCCCTTCCTCACTTCAATTAACCCTTTTCCTCATCCCCTTCTTCTCAACGTGTGCTCGATTCTCCTATGCCCTTGTCTAATCCCAGGTACAGCCTGGGTCAAAATCAGCTCTGGCAGAATAACCTCTGACCTGTTGACTCCAGGCCTGGCTCCACTCATCATGACGGTTTGTGTTGTAGTTAAGTGAAATACGATCTTGTGATAAGACAGTGTTTTATTCTGAAAATTAAACGGATGTTTTCATTTTGTTTTGGTGCCTGACTTCCTGTCCTGCTCCATCTGCTCTGTTGAGATTTCTTCGTTAAGCTGTGGCATCCGGCAAACATAAAGTCTTGAGTATCTGATCCAACAGGTCTGAGCCCTTTGGATCAGAGACGCACACACACATTGACTAGAATAGAAACCTGTGAGGTTCCTAGTCTCTTTCCCTTCCCTTTCTTCCTTTGTTTCCCTTCCCCCGTGTGTTTGTCTTGTTTGTCTGCTCACCTGGAGATGGGGGTGACTTGACTCCCCTTGCTGCAATCAAGAATGCTCACCTGATGCTAGTCTGCAATCAGGCCCGCAACTCTCTCTCTGCAGTACTTAAGCCCAGCTCAGTCCTCCACTCATTGCCAGATTGTTACCAAGCATGGTACTCAACTCAGGCCCTCTTGAAATGTGTTTTTTGAAATCCTTATTTCCCTTGAAAGAAACTAACCTTGTATCTCCCTGTGACCAGATCTCCAAGCTACACTCTTCTACAACCAAACGCCCAGCTCCAGAACAACAGCCAGCCACTCTCCATCCATAACGCACCCTGGAAACCTGAACTCTACCTGCAAGTTATCTCATTAAAACCTTGTTTTCAAGACTTCATCCTTGCCTCCATTTTGTGTCTGTACTGTGAGTCCTAACCTAGATTTGTTACAACAGAAACCTATCAGATCTGGTGCCGTGATGGATCGGAGACACAGATCCGGTTGAATTTGGCCGTGATACATTCCTAGTGAAATGAATCTTAACACGAGAAGGCCTGTCTCAGCAAGTATAATTCTTTCATCTCAATCTTAAACTGATGCTAAACTTCATCGTGAAAACCTGTCAGCATATAAAGGTGACATAACATGCAAAATTGACTTTTTAATGGTTCTCTACCTGAAATATGTGTCCCTGGCATGTCTACAAACCCCCCGAGAATGAAAAAAATCCATTCTGCCCCTGTTTTGATTTCTCCACCTTTCTGTAAATGTGTGTGAAACGAGCCGTTTCAGACTTCTGTGTTTTTGTTACGTCACAACAATATCCGGTCTGTAACGGAGTCAGAGCTCGGAGCTTGTTCAGCCCAGAGACTGTATAAAATACAACTCAACCCCTCCTCTGTTTTTCATTACCTGCACAAATGTGTGGTAACAAGTAGCTTAGGAGGGAGGCATGCTAGTTGTAGGCTGTCTTAATAAACACAAAGGTCGGTTTTACTCCCCATGTCTGCAGATTTGAAGATCTAGTGGATGATTTTTATTTGTCATGGAAAAGTGCTAGCGCTGGTTAGCATAGCTACATAGCTACATGTTTGTAGCTGTAGCTGTAGCTGTAGCTGTGTACCAAGACACACGTCAACATACTGACAAATAAAACAACAAGAAACACTAAATCTGTGACCAATCCTTCAGAAAAGGTCCTGCTGCCTTTCTGGCAGAGGTCGGTTTTACTCCCCACGTCTGCAGATTTGAAGATCTAGTGGATGATTTTTATTTATCATGGATAAGTGCTAGCGCTAGTTAGCATAGCCACATAGCTACATGTTCGTAGCTGTGTACCAAGACACACGTCGACATACTGATAAATAAAACAACAAGAAACACTAAATCTGTGACCAATCCTTCAGAAAGGTCCTGCTACAGGCGCCTCTCCGTCAGGATCAGATTCTGGATCAGATTCAGAGGGTTGAAGTAACGCGATCTGTTAGCAGCCGTGTATATTCAGCCAAAATGTAAACATTAGATCTACGTGCTGGAGAGCTGAGGGGGCGTGGTCAGAGGGAAAACAGAGTGTTCTGAGGAGGACTGAAGAAGAGGGTTTTTCAGGCATGCCAAAATCTGATTTCAAAGTGTTTTTTTGAGCATAAACTTTAAAGACATGTTTTGGGGACCTCTCAGACCAATATATATTGATGAAAAAAGCGTGATATGTCACCTTTAAATTCTCCTGACCTCCAAAGGTTGTGTCAGAAATGGTTGATTAAATCTCCTATCAAAAACAAGTTTAGCATGTGAGTACAGCTGTTTGGTGCCTGAATAAATACGCAAGTTGAGTTACTTGCGATCAAAATGAAAATGGGTTCCTCTAAGAACAAATCCAATCCCATTTGTTCTTCTTTGTTCATGTTAATACCATCTTTTGGAGTCATACAACACTTCAAATTACCTCTATTGTTTCCAAGATTTGAAAAGTGAAGAACCTTTTTCATCTGCAGGAATACATGATAACTGTTCAGTATTTCATTTTTAAGACTGTTTTCCATGTGGTCGTTCTCTGCCTTTAAGATATGAAGAGATGAAAAGGGGAAGTAGATCTTTGACTTTGATGAAACACATTTTTAATTCTGCTATTCTTAGTTTTAAACAAGGTTGTCCTTCTAAGATCTTTAAAGACAGGAAAGCTTGAAAAAAATGACTCACACTGAAAATAATGCAAAAAGAAAATCATTTCTGAGACATAGCATAAGTGTAAATTGTTTTAGGACATATAATCTCATATAAATTTCATATTTCCTGGTGTACGATAAAAGGGAATAAAAGGGGAAAGACCACAAAAAAAGGCGACTAATGGGGGGAATAAAAGAGAGGAAACTAAAGGAGAGCCACACACTGACGCCTGAGGGAAATACAGTTCTGCTCCTGCACATTTTGATCATCACCTTCTTTTAGTTTTTGCCCTCCTTTGCTAAAACACACACTCACACTCACACTCACACACACGGTCACAAGTTCCTTCTCTCTGAAGTTGACTCTCCTGCACTCTCAGTAGCGAGGGAGTTCAAAAGTACAACTCGTTATCACCCATGCATACACACATGCAAGACCACACACACACAAACATCCAGCCCTCCTGGTGTGACACTCATATCTGCAGAGCCTTTTACCACCTCCTCCACGACTGCCATCACTCCCCGAAATCTGTACACATCAGCACCCGGAGGAATCACACAAGGTTTCAGTTTAACGGGTCGTCTCTGTGCTCACTCGTGTACACAGTCAGCGTGCTTCACCGTCTGCTTTACGGCTCCGACGGTGTGTTTACATGTGTGTGTGCTGCAGATTCTAACTAGGGCACGTATGTATGGATGCATACTTTCACACACCGTCCTGACACATTATCACCTCCATCTCTGCGGCCTTATAGCAGCCTGCATTATGGAAGCTCTACTTTAATGTGTGTGTGTGTGTGTGTGTGTAAGAGAGAGAGAGAGAGAGAGAGAGAGAGAGAGAGAGAGAGTGGGGGACTGTTTATTGCAGAGGCACTTATCCCTGCATCAGTTGGCCTCTGTACAAACCACCAGCCAGCTGTCACTGTCAGCTTTTCACACACACAAACACACACAGACAGACACACAAGCACACACACACACACACACACACACACACACACACACACACACACACACACACACACACACACACACACACACACTGCAGAAACATACGCTGACCCTCTCACTCACCAGATGTGTGCTCTGCTGCTCTCCAGGGCAGCCCGGATGATATGCATGGGCTGAGCGATGGTATTCTGGGACTACAAGGCAAACGTGCTTTGACTTCAAGGATGATGCTCTATTTCTGATAAAGAGGAGCAAGACCACAGCTTGTCTGCTCGGCTAGTCCGAGTCCAGGATTCAGGTGTTGGACGTCACAGCTTAAATCCGGGCCAAACCACCGGTTGTATGCGGTAGCAGCCATTCAAGTTGAAACATCAGCAAGCAAAACCATCAGCCTCATCAGAGCAGGAGAGAAGCCAGAAGTAATGTCTAAGGTGTCACCTCTCTTGACCGGCAGCTGTCAGTGCACTTGAGAAGACAGCTCGAGATCCCTTCATATGTTGCCAAGATTACTCTCAGACCTGACATCGTGCTTATAACAGAGGCAACAAAGAACAAGGTCATGATGTAGCTATCTGTGCCATGAGAAGACTGGCTTACGAGCCGAAGAAGGAGAAGCTGATGATTGTTGATTGTATCTTTTGTGTCTTATTACTTGTGTTGTATTAATGTGTTTTTATTGTATCATTACGTTGTCATCATCTTGTATCAAATATCATTGTTTAGATAATATCTTTGATTCATATTGCATAATGATCCAGTATCATTTGTATCCAATAGTTTCTAAATGCATCTTATCATATTGTGACTTATTGCATCTTATCATACCGCATCTTATTGTAATGTAACGTATACATAACATAATCAAATTGTAACGTAATCTATGGTATCGCAACGTAACGTTTTGTAACACATTGTGTTGGTACTTAACGTGACTTAATGTTACTTAACGTAACATAACATATTGTATCGCATCGTAACATTACGTAACGTAGCGTACCGCATCGCAACATAATGTAACGTAACGTACCATAACGCAACTTAAAGTATCGTATCGTATTGGTACGTTATGTAACGTAACATAACGTAACGTTTTGTAATGTATTGTGTTGGTACTTAACGTGACTTAACGTT
Source organism: Notolabrus celidotus (assembly GCF_009762535.1). NCBI lineage: Eukaryota > Metazoa > Chordata > Actinopteri > Labriformes > Labridae > Notolabrus > Notolabrus celidotus. The sequence continues at coordinate 6,522,290 of NC_048289.1, forward strand.
ACTTAACGTAACCTAACATATTGTATCGCATCGTAAGATTACGTAACGTAGCGTACCGCATCGCAACGTAATGTAACGTAACATACCATAACGCAACTTAAAGTATCGTATCGTATTGTAACATAACATAACGTTACGTAATGTAATGGAAGGGAACATGCAGCTATCTGTCATGAAAATACTGAATGGCAGAGGCTTACAAGCCGCAGAGGGAGAAGCTGGAGGGCCTGGTCAGCCACCGCCACACATGAGACTAAAAGGGGAGGTGCTGGCCAGCTGTGGAAGGGGGGTGCAGAGGCTTGGGTTCACAGGCAGGAGATGTAGGGCTGTCTTTAACAGAACAGAAGCTGCTGAGAAAGCCTTCAGGCTGATCTAGGGGAGAGAAGTGTCAGGGCACAAGGTCTTGATCAACCGTGGGTTGATCCCCTCAGCTAGGGCATCTGACGTTGGACTTGAAACACCGATTTTTTTTATCATTGGACTCTTTGACACCACATTTCAGTTCACAGTTGACAGCTTTTTAATGTCTCTGCTGCATCGATAAACATCATCTTAAAATCATTATGTTAACTCTGCCTGCTTTGTTTTGGACGTTCACTGTGTCTCCCCATCTTTATCCCTTTGGTGCTGTGGTTGTGAGCGAAGGCTGGTCTCAGTCACATGGGGTGCACTCTCTTTACAGATAAGTGATGCCGTCCACAGTAGTGATAAAAAATCAACATTCAAAGGATGAGATCTTTAAAAAATACTTTTTGAGACGTATCCCAAAGAAAGAAAATCTTGTCTTACATTCACATCAATATGGAACAATGACTGAGCCATTGATTGATAAACAAAGGGACATTTTTTTGAGAAACCCTTCTGTGTTTTGTAAAGGAGGAACACAGGACCTGTGTTGTTATGTTGGTTAAAGCGTCTGCTGTTAAAAGCTTGATCAAACTACAATTAAATATGAATCCCAGAGAGAGACAAAGTAAGAAACATCTAATCAACAAGCTTTTAAACATGTCTTATTTACTCTTTATCAATAACTTCAATCATTTCCAAACTCAGATGTAAACACTTCTGCAGATTAAGATAAGGAGAGCGCAGGTTGGATATCTGTGAGGGCAGGGAGTTCATTGAGTCAAAAATAGCCTGTTTTTAATTCCTTTTTCTAACTTTCCCACTTATTCAAAAACTTCAGGTCAGTTTCATTCTGTGACTGTTCTAAAGGATAAATAATGAAACAGAAGACCAGAACAATCAGTTCACATCTGATATAAAAAAAGATTCTTAATGAAATGGCGAAAAAAGAAAACATTCACTGTTGAATTCAGGGTCTGTTATAGATCAATTTCCTTCTCTCTGTTGGTGTGTTTTATCACTAATATGGTTTGATTCCTTAGAATTAACTGAAATGTAAAGTTTATTTTGGGTTTTATCACAGCATTAAGTAGACTAAAATACTTCCTGAGATGTGAATTAGAGTTTAAATGAAAAGTAAACTTTAAATGCATATTAAAAGTTCAGACTGTACAGACAATGCTTCACCTCTTTGAAAGGAGATATCATTTCAAGCTGTGACTAGGATGTTAGTGTAAATTACTTCCCATAACGGGTCTCACAAAGGTGTGTTATGTCTCCAGGTTTGATCTGTACAGCTTGTTTTTCATGTCTGTTTTTCACAGCTGGAGCCGAGAGGTCATTAACCAATATGCTCTCAATGTCTGTTCATCAATTAAGATGCCTTGTCTCCATTTATCTCATACATGTTTAATTTTCCTCGCTTTAAACGTCTGCATTCAATCTGTTTTAAAATCCCTGCTGCTGGACAAAAATACAATTTAAAGTGCATCCTTCAAACTGGTAATTTACATGTTAAAGGCCCTGTGAGGAGTTTTTAACTGGCTGAGAAACAGACTGAAAATGATACTGATGTCTCTTTATGACTTTCAATAGCAAACAAGTCCATCAGTAGCAACACTGACACCTTCTCTGTTGTCATTTTTAATGCCTGAAACCGCCCTCAGGGGGTAGGTGTCAGACCAGATGATGACATCTCGCTTCAGAAACAGCCTTTATTTGACTGTTTTCATGGAAAATAATCACATTGCCTGATAAAGTTGACTGTTGAAGACAACAGGATGAGGCTTTTGTTGAAAACACTACTTTTGCACATATAGAGGGGGCGCCAGAATCGATACAAAACAATAGTTCCTCACAGCAGCTTTAAATAAAGAGGAGTTTGGATCGTGCAATGAGACAGGCTAAGGACTTGTGAACATGTTTGTGATTGATGTTTTTAAAATGTATTTATTAACACTACTTGGAAGGCGTGTAAATGTGTGCAGCCGAAAAACCCTAATGTTTAGTATTATTTTAATTTTGTCACTGTGTCTAATTACATTATATTGTTTATTGTATCTTTTGTATCATATTACTTTTTCCATTTAGCGTTTTTTTATTGTCTCATTACTTTTGCATCATATTGCATCAAATAGCATTGTTTGGATAATATTTTTGTATCATATTGTATTCATATCAAGTATCATTTGAACCAAATAGTTTCTAATTGAATCTATCATTTTGCGTCTTATTGCATCTTATTAATATCATAACGTAATGTAACATAAGGTATGGTATGGTATCATAATCTAGCATAATGTATCATATTGTATCAAAACAAAATCCTATGGTAACATTTCGTATCATAACATTACTTAACAAATTGTAATCGTATTGTAAGCTGTAGTATCTAAGCGCAATGCATTGTATTTCAACGTATCGTAACATAACGTAACGTAATCGTATCGTATCATAACGTAACGCATCGTATGGTAATGTATCGGTACGTAACGTAATCTTATGTGTCGTATCTTTACATAACGAAACGTATTGTAACGTATCTTAACATTGTGTAATGTAATTGTATTGTACTGTATCATATCGTATCTTAAGGTAACGTACACGCATGGTAATCATATTTCAATGTATTGTATCTTAAGGTAATATTACATAACGTATCGTACAGTATAGCATCGTATTGTAACTTATCGTAACATTACGTAATGTAATAGTATTGAAATGCATCATATCCTATCTTAAGGTAACATAAACGCATCGTAATCATATTGCAATGTATCACAACTTTTTGATAATCATCCACTGAAGTGCCAAGGCTCGACCCCCCACATACACATTTTCCACCACATTGAGTTTATTCCCAACCTGCATTCAGTGCCCCTACAACATGATTGCAATTGTTTTAAAGAGCTCTATTTTTCCGCTTCCTGTACTTTGGAACAATTTTTTTTTCTTCATTTCATAAAAACAGGACTGAGAGCTTTTTTTCCAGCCTTTCTGTGAGCTTCTCTGTCTGTTAACTTCAAATTACTTCAATTTCTGGTACACTCTTAGATTCAGGTGAACTTTTACCCCTAAAAAAACGTCAACAGAATCACTGAAGACGGAGCTTTAGAGCACCAGGAACAGTGTTTCCTTGTGTTACTGGGCTGTAAATCCCCTGTTGTATAACAGTGATTACAGCCTGTTTCTTTCTTTTTGACAAAGGAATATGGATCTCATCCCACACCAGAATTGAAAATCATAAAAGTTATCACTGAGGATGGATATGTTTCTTCCTCTCTTGTTTTTGCTTCTCTCTCCCGTCGACTCGATGGGGTTGGTCTCCTTTGTGGCGGATCATGGATTAGTCTCTTAGCAAGGATTATAGAGTGGGCAGTAAAGATGATTAAAGACTCCTCCAATATTCTGCCTTTGGGGGACAAATGGTGAGAAAGGGAGAGCGAGCCGGAGAGAAAGCACACACAGTCAGGATATATTTCAGCTTGTGCTCCTTTCTATTGTTGACTGCCACGGGCTCTGTGAGTGTAAATCAGGGCAAATAACCACAGCAGCTCCTCATGAACGGGCTTTTTCAGTGTTCCCCCCTTTGAACAACATTAATATATCAGAAAAAAACAGTTTTCGGGAGTATTACCAGACCCACCATGGCTTCTTCCTCTTTTCCATTTCATTTCCTTTTTTTTCAATGTGACTGTTCGACTATTACAATCTCATCTTGTAAAAATATCTTTCTGACCAGCTGTGAATTTTCTGTTTCTCCTAAAATCTCAAAAATACTCAATCTTATCCACTGCAGAATTGTGCTTTGAGACATGGCGGACAAGACAGTTATCAACATTATCACTGGTACACGAGATATCTAATGATAAATGATAAATGCACAGTTTCTATAATCCAATGAATTCTTATCAGGACTGTCAAATATCAACACTTCTTCACATCTTAGGTTTTTTAAAGCCATATACATCCATTCTTTGACACAAACTGCCACCGAAGTTCACTTCATCATTCTTTCTGGCTCAATAAAACACAAGTACAAAACGTTTTGGAGTTGCTGTAGAGGAGTTTTCTGAAACCAGACCCAGCAACAAGACTCAAATGACTAAAACAGCAATTTCACAAAGAACACAGGAGTAGCTGTGGATCTCTGTCTGTTATCAGATGTGTTCACACTGCAGGCAAGAGACCCAAATCTGAATCTTTCAGCTTGTATGTGATTTTTCCTTACACAGTTTGAAGGGAGCACGTCGCATGGAATCTGATCTTTTTAACCACCTTAATATGTGGTCCTAACTCAGCCACAGGTTGGATCTTTTGCAAAGTGACCTCAGTCTGAACAACCAAGTCAGCATGCCAATCTGACGTCACTCTTGAGTGTCACCGTTCTGCACCGATGAGACGGACGTAGCATGAGTCACTCACACTCAAAAACCCATCATTAAGATTCCGACACTCTACTCCACTCCCTCCTCCTTGCTGCATGGATTCCCCGCCTACCACTGCACATCAATTTACAATGAAACCATAAACCACGCTTGCCTCCGTGCCCACTATGGTTACTTCTGAATGCTGTGCTGTGTGGGACGTCTTTGTTGTTGTGTATTTGTGCGTATTTAGGTCAGTTTAGGACCATGACCAGTTCACAAAGGAATCTGATACAGGCCACGTTTAAAAAGGAAGGGGAAGAGCCAAACTAAAGACACTGGATTAAAGCAGTTAATCCAAGCTCTGAGCATTAAGGCTTCAGTGAGAGCACAGATTAACAATCTGAGCCAGTCAGTGAGAAAAACAAGAACTTCTAGAGGATATCCTGTGATTGGGGCACTTCTCCCATGAGGATAGCAGTCACTACAGTCTGTGTCACTGCTGCTGGTTGAAGAAATCTAGTTATCCAAGAAGTATTTGAGCCCATTATGTCAACAGCAGGCTGATGGCAGATTTAAAAGTGCATCAATTCTCGCTACATGACCCTAGAATATTCCTTATTGGTTGTAAAAAGACATGTTTGTTTTGATGTGCGTCTAAATTTGCACTTTGATTGTTTGCTGGCATTTTGAAAGGAAATGAAAAAGAGGGTTGTAAGTCCTCCCACGCCAAACTGTTAAAATTTGAGATGGTGGGAGGAGACAGAAATGCATGTAAACATAATCTATTGACAGCATGTTAGACACATTTGCCTCAGACGTGTGCATGCATCTCTGCAGTGATGTTTTCTCCATCTCTCCATCTCCCCCAGCATTTCCTTTCAGCGCCGATGCCAGCAGCTGGCTCTGATGTGAATGCTTGTTTGCATGTTGGGTTGGGTCCCACTTAAAATCTTGAACCAGGGCCCAGCAATGCTCGCAGCCACCGCTGGAAACACCGTGAAAGAAAATGTCATGAATCCAGGAAATCCATGTGAGCGTTCAGTGTGTTATCTCACTGCTCTTGGAGCCCCTTTAGCGACTCATTTTCAACCAAATGAGGTCTCGATAGTGGATTACATGAAATGGATATGAATCTGTTTTTTTCTCTCTCTTCTGGGTTCATTCTGGGACACTACTAACAATGTATGTACAGTAATGCTGCGATGACAAAATGCATGCTAAATTGGGTGAAAGAGGATTAAGCTAAGCCTGGCCAGAGGAAAAATATGGTGTCTGTCCAGCCTGTTTAAATATTTCGACCACATGGAGACTACATATGTCTCCCTCTTTTTTAAGCTTGTTGGGCTGCAGAAAACCCTCCAGAGGACTTTTTCTAAGTAACAGTACTGATACAAGGAAGTCACAAGACTTGAATGTTTTCAGTTTGTATGTGAAAAGTCTGAGTGGAAAAAATAAAGTTAAATGACTGCAAACAAAAATGATGAATGCTTTATAAAGTAGCCACTATTGATTTTTGGAGTGTGTCTAAAAATGATGAAACATCTTGGAATAATGAACACATTTTTCAGGGGTGTAGTAATAATGAATTATTGTCATTATATTTTTAACTATGTAAGTACATTGTTGTAAGCTGCTGTAACAAAAGAATTTCCCCTAATGGGGAATCAATAAAGTATATATTATCTTAAATGTTTTCTTCATAGTGCTGGTTATAAGATATGTTTACATGGGTCACTTAATATCACAATAATAAAGCTTCATGTGAACATCTCATTTGGAACAGACAAGTCTTATCAGACAGACATTTTATTCTGATGAAGAGGGCTGGTTTCTGCTGATTGATATAAGATAAGTTAAGTTAAGTTAAGTTAAGTTAAGTTAAGATAAGATAAGATAAGATAAGATAAGATAAGATAAGATAAGATAAGATAAGATAAGATAAGATAAGATAAGATAAGATAAGATAAGATAAGGGGGGTGAGCATGTGGTCAGCATGGTGCAATCTGTGGCCTCCGTTACTGTTTAACAGCCTGATGGCGGTGGGCTCAAAGGAGCGCCTGAAGCATTCAGTCTTGCACCGTGGTGGAATGATGCGCTGACTGAACGAGCTCCCCATCAGCCACAGCTCATCATGGAGAGGGTGAGAGGGGTTGTCCAGGATGGCTCGCAGTTTGTCCATCAACCTCCTCTCAGCCACTGACTCCAGACGGTCCAGTTCTAGGCCAACCACAGAGCGGGCCTTCTTTACCAGCTTTTTAGGTATTTGGGTGATTATCTATGTAAACCCTTGAACTGATGGTTTCCTTGCTGAGGTATAACTTTTCTTACTGTACATGTCTGCTCCTTGTGATGTGATGAATTTCCAGTCATGTTATTGTTACATTTTATAGACATGGAGGGAGCATAGAAAACAGATCTAAAGCCAACTTAACTCTTTGAGTGGAGACTTTAAAACTACTCAGGATTTTGATAAAAATAATAATAATAATAATAATAATAAAAACGTTATTTGTTCTTGATGTAAGTGTTACATACCATGATGCAGCATTAGAGTTGTCCGTTACAGTTTCTTCCTTCCAACACATTAGGCTGGTGGAACAACTCTGGGCATATCAGAACGGTTTCACTCAGATTAAATGCTTGATGTATGAGCACGTATGTCTAAATCTGATCACTTCATTTAGCGACTGTGAAAACAGTGAAGTTCGAATCCCTCATCATGGGGATTTGAATCATAGTGAAGAAAAACTTCAGCAGTAAACAAAGCTTCTGTTTACAGTCCAACATCACCCTGACACTCCACAGGAGTTGTAGTTTGAAAACAACATATATGAGCAGTTGATTTCTGCACTCACGTTCAGATATCTGTTCATAAAGATGATTCAGACAATCACTCAGTGACAGACAGTGGTTGCAGGATTTCAGGAAACAGCTCTTTGTGACATCTGCTAAAGTCTACACATTCATATTTACCTCCTGTGTGAGAGAACAAAGGATTATGCAATATGTCATTTAAAAAGTAATCATTTCAAAGGTTTGTAGTTAAATGTGTCTGTTAGATCAGCACCTTTCTGCTGAATCACTTAACACAAAGGTCCATCGATGACAGCCTCTTAATTTGTTGTGTTGTATTTGTTTGGATTCTGACGCGAGTGTCAGGTCAAATCAGAAGCTGCGTCCATCAGCCAGCTGTGGTTCATCCTCCAGAGAGAGTGGGTGGAAGAGATGTACTGTTTTCACCACCTCTGCTCAGTGTGAGGAAACAGTTACATCGACAGCTAAGGCAAAGTACACACTACCACATAATCAAGCTGGTTTTGGGCCCAAAGTCCTCAGTATCCAGATTCACTGATGGTTCTAAATATCATCATGTCAGATTGTCCTGTGGTGTGAAGCAAGTTTGGAGTGATTCTACATCTCCCGATCTGTTGAAAGAAGATCATCCCTGCACCGCTTCCAAATCGTAAATATTAAACATGTTCCTGTTGTGTGGGGAGAACCCCAAAGACAGTTGAGCATGCACTCATATATGGAGTGTTGCCAGCATGTTTGTTTGCTCTAAAGCTGTGTTCTCACTGTGCACTGCTCCTATGTGCATACTGCTTCTTGTATCCATGTTGCATTCATTTGAAGACGTGCACTGTTATCAGGCCAATCAGATAGCAGCCATCAAGCACACCCATAGTCTCAGATGAAGCAAGTACATCTCCAGCCTGAAGAGAAAGACGCTGAGATCTTTGATGTTGCTACTTCAGGGACAGTACTCCAATAAATGTGCCTGGTTCCCTGAGTCAGAGAAATTCTCCACATTAACATCCACATTTTTGTAGTCCCGATTGAGATGCAAAGCGTGGACCTAAAAGGTTTCAATAAATCAGATATTAATTTCAGTTTTTTGTGAAACTGAGGCCAAGAGATCAAGAAAGAGCGGATGTCTCTGAATGAAGCTTCATCAGTATTCTGCTCTCATCGTCCTCCAGAAGATTGATTTTAGCAGGAGGAGATGTGGCCTCTGCTCTCTCTCTCTGCTCTCTCGCTCTCACTCTCTGTCTCTCTCTCACTCGTGCTTACAGCCTCATGCAGAATAGCAATAATCACAGAGATGTTTTCTTCCACACACGATGCTCTGCAGGTCTCCCGCCCGTCTGATTTTTGGTTCTCTGTAATCTGATCGCATCTGATTCACAGAAAAGGAGCAGAATTTAGGCAGTAAAAAGGTGACCCAGAAAGAAATAGATGTGTGTGTTTCCCTTCCTGTTTCTCCCTGAACACTGCACTCGTGTGTGTATGTGTGTGAAGCTGTATCAGCATCCACAGATGAGCCTCTTCTCTTTTTTCTCGCCGCTCTCATCCATTTCATTCCTCTTGGTTCCAAGAAGAAAATTGCCTGCTTGGATCAACAACCTTGATAAAGCTAACTGCCTTGTTGACGGTGCCTTTAATTTGAATGGGCCATTAAAACACTAACTAACAGCCGAGCCGCCTCCATCTCTTTGACTGATGTGAAGCTGCTGCTCACAATGAGGAGGACACTCTCAAGGCTGAGTCCATATGTTTTACTGCAGACCGACGGCAAATACAACCTCTGCTCTCTGCTCAGCTGTTCGTGACCGATTTGATTGCAGGAACAAAAGCAAAAAAAACCTCTAAGATCTTGGGTGAAGTGACGAATATTACATGAAACCCTGCCACAGTGTATTTCCTATGTTAATATGAAAGGCATCTTTCGTAACAGGCTCAAGATTAATGCTCCAGCTGACTCAGGGTTTGTCAGCCCATTAAAAAGTTCCCCTAATAAGAGATTAGTATGGCCTTGGCATGCAGAGACTGCCTTTACTAACATTTTACCCTGATAGGTGTAGTATTAAAGGATATAGCAGTGCATGCTGTAACTCTCTTTGATAGCCACTATAACCCTCATAAAACCTAAGTATAGGGTTGACATTTTAATGTATCCACACCATGATATTTTCCCTGAACCAAAGTGAGACTATTTTGAACCTTCTGTGAAATGATCGCTCCTTGGTTAGCTTTAGACATCAAAAGGAAATGTTAAGACTGAAAAAATTGGGAAAAAAATCATAAAATTTAGGGTGCTGGTGGCCTAGTGGTCTAAGTGCCCCATGTACAGAGGCTAAAGTCCTCGTCACAGAGGTCGCCGGTTCGAGTCCCTGCCACGACTGTCCCCTGCATGTCTTCCCCCACTCTCTACACCTATGTTGTCTGTCTCTCTTCAGCTAAAGGAAAAAGGTCCAAAAGATATAACATTAAAAAAATATATATTAAATTAGACCAACATTAATATCAGAATACTCTCCTTCACTTCAATAATAGATTTTAAGTTGAAGCAGCTGACTCAAAAAAAGAAATGCAGCGAATGATGTAGATGAGAACAAACAACAGCAGCACAACACATTGTGAGGCTCAGGATGTTAAACACTGAGTGCATAGGGGCGCAGGCTTGGTAATGGTTAAGTCGTGTCCCCATTTAGTGGTTGGCTCAGGCTCAATTTCAGCCTGCAGCACCTTTTCCTATCCACTGTCCTGTCCTCTCCATATAAGGGTGTAAAAGCTTTAAAAAAACAAAAAACATTGAGTGCATGGACTTGAGTATCCGGTTTTGGATTTGGGTTTTGACTTATCGCATATCTGCAGGCTTTTACTTTTTATGCAATCTACATGATGTTGTTATTTCAGCAAATTTGAGACCTGTTCCTTTCAAATAAATCAGAATTAACTGGTTTCTTTGACAGATTGATATTGCTGACAAAAGCCAGAGTGAAGCCTTTATGCAACGTACTAGTTACAGTGAAACTGAGACTCACCAGAAACAAATACAAGTGGCCACCAGGAGGGATGTAATGAATTAAGAAATGACAGCATATATTTTGCAGACACATCGGGAGGGGTGCATTTGGCTTCTCTGCTTAGTCTTAGCTGGAAGTTATCGGTAACAGCTGGCTACCCCAAAATGCCTGGAAATTTAGTAATTTGTCCCAGAGAAGACACTATGAGATATTAAAAGGCATCGTGTCAGTAATAATAATTACTAGAGGATCTCAAGGAGAAAATATGGTGATGTGGTAGAGAGACTGAGAAAGTCAAACAGCATGTGAGAAGTTTGCTCTTTTACTGACAGACATCTAAATAATCGGACTACATTTCTCTACCAGTGGAGCTGCCCCCTGCTGGTCATTAGAAAGGCACTCCCACATTGACTTAACCAGAGGCTGTGCCCGCTTGTTATCTCTGGCCTCTGGTGTGTTTCTGTTGCGTTATAACAGAGAACATGTGTTTCTGCTGTGTCATCCCCTGTACATTGAAATGAGCCTGAAATTGACTTGCTTTAAATGACTCTGTTAATATTCAGCACTGCTGCATGATTTTGATAACAACTAATTCATCCCATAATCCACTGAGTCAGCTCATTTGGTGTAATTAGTCAGTTGGATGCAGGGCCGGGTAATTGGCCTTGGCAAAAAATTTCAGCTTGGCTTTACATTCATTGGCTACGAGTTCACAGTGACAGTTTGTTCTCCCGTTGGCACCGCGGCAAAGTGTTGTGTTGTTTTAATATCCTCTGATCGTAATCACAGACTCTGCTTTAGTTTCAAGGACGCTATCTCTTTGATGGATTCTTTAAAGACTAAAAGGTCCCTATGTGCTGCATGTGTCTTAGTCCTGTGTGTCTTTGTGTGTTTCTGCAGCTGCATCCTGCCCTCTGAGGAACAACCATTAGCAGATATCTGTAAAAGTTGCCATGGAAATATTCACTTTCAAAACTTTCAGATTTTACAATTCACGTCATGTCTGAATGTGACTCACAGGTGTGCAGATTTTGAAATGTAGTTGTTTTTCATCTGTAGTTCATTATTCAAGTTATTCTTCTATTGCAAGTCAAACTGCAGGCCAACAAGACTCCCTTACAAACACTTCTGTTGGTGAAATCAATGCATCGCCTTGGATGTCTCTTCTCTTTTCTTCTTGGCAGTAACTGCAACAACTGAGCTCTGACTCAACTGACTCATTTCATGTCAAATCAATCCGCGGAAAAGAGTTCCGCCACATTTAGCCCCTGCTTGTTGACACCATAAACCGTTAGTTTCCATTAGCATCAAAATAATGCTGAAACGTTAGTTTTGGTTAGCATGCTGTTGCGGCAGGCTAAACAACAAGGATATTTACATCTTGGATCCTGTCCAGCATTCCTAGCAATGAGCGGAGCAGGAGAGAAGAACTTTAGGTCGCTACAACCAAATTTAAACCATGAGTGGTGGTGAAGATAGCAGCAGGGTTCAAAGTCATGACATTTACCTTGTTTATTTTTAAGGTGTGCCAACCACAGAGCTCAGAGAAGAAGGAGAGCTGAATGAGGACAGTTTCATGTTCAATCGAAAGAAACAGGCAGATAAGAATCCGTTAACTGCTGAGGCTAAAAACTGTACAAATAAATCATTTAAATCAATAAAATAATCTTTTAATCAAGGTTTTTTGCAACTGTGTTTGTATTTCAAGTGAGTGGCCGGGTAATATACGGGATAATGTATGGTTAGCAGGTAGTTATGGGAAAAAGAATGTGTGTTGAGGTTCGATAAAGCTGGCAGGCTTTCCAACATGTAAACAGACTTGTGCTTGGGCTGGTAACAATACACATCTCACAGGAGACCTTGGTTTATGTGTAGAACTGGGAAGGGACCCACAGGATGCTTCTTAAGGACATTAATCGATGGATGTTGCCAATGGACGTTGGACAATGACGTTGTCTAATATTGATCTGGTGTCAACACAACTGGAAGGTGTTATTCTACCTTTTCTTTAATGTTTTTTTTTTTTTGGTCAATTGTTGTTCAGTCTTGATCTCCAGAGCCGCCCTACAACACATCAGAACTGAGGAAGCGTTCAGTTTTTATTGAAAAGCCTGGTGAAATAATAATCAGATTAAAAAAAAGGCTGCTTCTCTCTCAACTTATGGACTAGTTTGATTTTGCACAATCAAAAAATACACTTTTAGTTAATATCATACTTCAAGTTCTTCAGGAGGGAAATAAAATGTGTGAAAAAACATGATGTTTAGACTGAAGATGAGGATAACCAGGTGTGATTAGCTGTGACCGTCCATATATGACAGCAGTTATTACTAACACAGCTGTAAATTAACCCCCCTACACACACACACACACACACACACACACACTCAACTTCTTCCTTATAATGTGGAACAGAGCCGACGCCCACAGCCATCATGAAACATGAGGAGTGACATGAAAGGAGAGCATACAGGCCTCGTGATGACGCAGCGTGACACGAGCAGTGACACCCACCTCCTGCGGGCTGACACCTCATTAAGCCTATTTCTCACACATATAGTGCTTTTTAAAGAAGAGCTAATCCGGCCGCTCTGCAGGATACTGCAGGAGAGTTAAAATCAGGAGGGTGTAAAGACAACTATGAGCAAACTACACATAAATCACAGCAATTAAAAGAAGCTGTTCATTATTACCTCTGTCCTCGTGCAGTGAACTCTGAATCTGCTGGAGACTCCACCGCACTCACGCCTCATTTAACACGATAAAAACATCAAAAAGGACCACTGAGGCTTCATTGAATCCACTCTCTGAGGCTGTAAGTGTTTCTGAACTTTGACTTTATCTTCTAAAAATCAGGCAGGAACATTAAATTCCAATGCTCACACAGTCAAAGTTAAACAATGCATTTGATTCAGTGTGATTCACGATGAAAAGCGCAGTGTTACTTGATATTCTCATTGTTCTTTTATCAAAATAAATAAATAAATAACCCATGGTGTTAGAAAAAAACCTAACTAATTTATCAGGCATGAAGAAAGTTTTCACTTCTACCGCTGTTCCTCTGTGAAGTTGATATCCCACAGATTTCAGTGAGAAAATCAAATTGACTCTCTTGAAGTGAGCTTTTGAGAGAGGCAGCCTCTGGAAAGTGAACAGATGAATTTCTAAACAATGAAATGTATTTTCTCTCAAAGTAATACACTCAGTTTCTTCTTTCTTACACCAACAGATCATGGTGGCAGAGTTTTTGCAAGCTGAAGATACATGTTGCTGCCGACAAGAACAGTGTCAGAGTACACTCATAAGATAATGCTTGGGCTCATGTCATATAAAGTCAAAGTCAGCCTTTCTCTTGTCTTGTAATTTGATTACATTTTTCATCATGTTTGTTACAGACTGTTTGGAAGATATGTTTATTGATAGGACTGCTGAAAAGAGACAGGCAGCAAAGGGGTCTTGAACCAGTGACCACTGCATCAAGGACTATAGCCTCACACACAAGGCCTAACGAGAGGTTAAAGGCTGGTTTATACTTCTGTGTCTCCCCTACGGAGCAGGGGCTGAAGCGGACATGAGTACTACATACTTGTGTGTTGATGTGTCCATGTCGCGCAGCAACTCTCCGCCGAAACACTTGAGGGCAGTGTGGTCTCTCTGATAGTCGGTTGCCTGCTTCCGGCCCCATTACGATCTCTGTTTACTTTTCCTCAGCAATTCAGAGCGTGTTATGTTAATCTACAGCTGATACATGTTGCTGTTTATCATACAGACATGATTACATGAAGAATAGAGAGGAATACACGGCCGATATGCAGCCGATGTCTGGGATCCCGGAAGTGCTGTAAATGCGGGAAATACAGTGGATCCGAGAGGACCAATCACAGAGACTGTAGTCTGCGTTGATTGGACAGGTAGGTACATTTTGGAGGAGGTGCAAGTCTGCGTAGGTACGGGATCTACCCGGACCTCCGGCGCGGGCTACGCCGTTGATTCAATGCAGAAGTATAAATCCGGCTTAACTAGTTAGCCTCTCCTTAGGCAGAGCTAGTTTACTCTCAGAACAAGATTGAATTTGTGGCAGTAAATATTCACCCATTCAGCTGTCAAGAAAAGAGAAATGAGGCAAAGAGACCAAACTATTTTCATTTGGTACCTTGCTGTAAACATGTTTTTCTGCTGTGAAGTTGGACATTATAGGGGCTTTATGTGAATTGACTCACTTTAAGAGCCAGCCTCAAGTGGACACTGGAGGAACAGCAGCTTTTTGCACCTCTGCATTGGCTTCATTAGTCAACACTTGAGGTTGTTGGTTGTACAGGGCAGGTACTCCCAGGGAAGGCTACTGTTTATGTAAAGTCACTAAATGCTACTTATGACAGTGTTGGATGCTCCCATGCAGTTAGATCAAAGTGTTATCAGGATGGAAGTTTGAAGAAGGAAATGCATCAGTCTACTAGCTTGTAATGCTACCCAGGCTCATCTCAGCACAGATATCAAAAGCTGCAGAACACACAAAGACTGCTATGACCAAAAGCTGCGTCTGTTTCTGTCTCATTGTTAGATTTTCTTTTCAATACCTTTCACCAGGAGTTAACCTGTTTCCACATTTTCAACAGGAATGTAGTTGTAGTCTTGTTTATTATGACCCTGGCTCTGTAAGTTACCTTGTCTCTGCAGAGTGTAAGGATTGAAATGAGAGAGGGGTCAGAGTTGAGTCCTTTCGCCTTATGCATTTTAAAGACAACTCATGATTCTCTTCAAGAGCATAGAAATAAACATGCATGAATTTAAGAAAAGGTCACATAGGCTTCACAAAAATAAACTTCTTTGCACACAGATCTGTATCTTTAAACAAGTTGAACAAAAATGTGTTCGATACTGAAGCATGTCCTCGTTATGTTAAAGAAGGAACGACTGCAGTCTCACCTTACTCACCACAGACTCCAATTAGCCGAGTTAAAGCGGAGAAAGCTGCTGTTTAGATGGATTTTATGCCTCAAAGTCACTCTCAGGTTAAGATTTGTTTGTTCGTTTGCCAGCTGAGACAGAGTCAGGTGTGTCTGAGTATAAATGTCCCAAAATAAGAGAAAATGTGTTGTTCTTCTGAGCCTTCTCAACCCTCAGATGTCAGAGGCAGTTTGGGAGTTTGGGAATCATTCTGTCTGAGCTGAAACACACACAGCTGATGCTTGTTTTCTCAGCAAACATCAGTCTGAGAAGTCATCGCTGTACTGTTTGTGGTGACTGGAAAATCACTTTGAACAAAGCCACATAGAAAATGGATCAGATAGAGACAATAGTGCTGTTTGATATCATTTCTATAAGTCAATATTTTGTTTAGCATCAGCAAATATAACGCCGTGTGAGGGTTTGGGGTCAGCTGTGTCAGTCCATCGACAAGTCCATGTGTGACATACCTGCACTAGTACTGCAGGGGGCACCACAAATTTTACTTTAGACTATCATATTCCTACACTTTACATCCAAATAATAATTTTATGGATAACATCACAAGTTTTATATTGTTTTTTATTGTTAGAAACTCTGCAGAGTTACTGACTTCCTCTGTAAATTAAAAAGCAAACTGTGATTTAAAGTGTTGCAACACCAATCTAAGATGACATCTGTTTTTCATTTTGGTCAAAGAAAAGTAATATAACTTTAAAAGTGTTTATTTTTCTTTCTTAAGTACACAGATGAATATAAAACTACAGCATAAATCTGTAGTCAAAATTTGTCTCTTTTAGTATAAAGTTTGTGTAAATCATAAGATCAACTTATACATTATTTATCCTTTGTAAGAAGTTACACTGAATATTTAAACATTTAGGCACAGAGGAGACATACAAATACTCAATTAAGCCTCTGAAACCAATTTAAACGTACAAATGAGACAATAACAGATATCCAATCAATTGAACTAAATACCTGTGTGAAAGTAACAAATCAGCAAAGCTCTGGCTGGTAAAATCTGAAAACAGGAAATCCTCAATAGAAAAAAATCTTGAATAAATATATTTATTATTGTTAGCATGTGAAACAAATTCCTGTGATTGTGAATTGTTATTTCCTGCTCATAAAGAGTCTCATGGTTTCTTAACATAGTCTTTAATTTTAAGGTATTTATTGTAGATGCTGTTTTCTGAGTCTTTTGTACACTTAAACCCTTAATTAAATGTTGCATCTGCCACACATCACTTGTTTAAACTCGTGGTCTAATCTAAATGTGGCCCATACAATTTAAAAAAATACTGAAATGTTCCATTATCATCCTGTCTTGTGTTATTACAACAGTTATTATTATTTGTATTTATTGTCAGTTATACACAGATCAGCCATAACATTATAACTACTGACAGATTAAGATAGTAACACCGATAATATCTTTATAATGGCTCCTGACAGTGGGTGGGATATGTTTAGCAGCAGGTGATCAATTTGTTCTTAAAGTTGATGTGTGGGCTTAGCCTAATGGATAAGTTGCACGCCCATATAGTGGTTGGCAGGGTTTGATTCTACAGCCCCCTCCACACATACTCCCCCACTCTCTCAGTTCTCCACTCTGTTAACTATCCTTTCCTATCTAAAATTAAGGTGTTATCGCCCAAAAATCTAACTTAAAATGAAAAAAGTTGGATGGGTTGGAAGCAGGAAGTAGGGGTGAGGGTGGGGATGTTACAAATTTTTACAAAGACCAAACTGTGATGGTTAGACAGCTGTTTCAGAGCATCTCCAAAACTGCAACTCCTATGGAGTATTCCCAGTCTGCAGGGATCAGTACTGACTGAAAGAGGTCCAAGGAAGGAAAAAGGGTCAGCCCGGGACAGGCTCATTGATGGGCGAGGGGAGCAAAAGTTTGACAATGGAGTCCAAGAAGAGCTACCGGAGCCCGAGCTACTGAAAAGGTGAACGCTGGTTCTGATAGAAAGCTGTCAGCACACACAGTGATCACAGTTTGTTGTGTATGGTGCTGCATTGCTGCAGATAGGTCAAGGTGCCCATGCTGACCATGTCCCTCCAAAAGTGCCTGCAATGAACACATGAGCATCAGAACTGGACCATGGAGCAATGAGAGAAGTTGACCTGAAGTTCAAGGTGTTGACTTGGCTTCCACATTTCATCATATCTCAATCCCATCGAGCATCTGTGGGATGAGCTGGACAATCAAGTCTATTCCATGGAGGCATCACCTCACAACTTCAAGACTAAATGATCTGCTGCTAACGTCTTGGTGCCAGATACCACTGCACACCTTCAAAGGTCCAGAGGAGTCCAGGTCTCATCAGGTCAGAACTAGGAGGTCGGCACTATATGAGCCAGGTGGTCATTAAGTTATGGCTGATTGGTGTTTATGATTCAGGGGGCTGGAGGCTTCATCGGGCAACACTTGCATTCAGCCTCAATGTGGTTTCAGGCACAATTCAAAGACTGATTTGTTGTTGCCTGGCCTCGAAAATGTAATATCTCTTTCCTAATGATCCAGCTGCTGAGTCCTCTTTCTTAATGTACCTGCTACAACAAGAGACACCTCATGTTTTTCAAAAACAAAAATAAATTGTAATGTGATTCACCATCTGTGGGCAGGCCGTCCATCCCCTTTGTGTTTGTGTTGGAACAAAAATAAGATTTTTTTGCAAATTGAATGTTTTAATTCAACTTAATTCAGTAAAGGATACACCCAGCATGCACCAATACAAGAGTAGATGTTGATAAAAAAAATAGCTATCTGATCAACCAGAACCTGCTCACACACACAGCAGATCCCAGATGAAGCACACACACTTCTGTAGAGTGTAAATAACCGCCCTGACTGCGTTCGACGTTCTGCTCTAACTTTAATCCAGCTGAGACGCTCCGATGCTCCACCCAAGGCTACCGAGTGTTTGTGCCAAAAGACAACATGTTCACATATTACAGAGAGCTCACTCACACTCACCCAGGCCTCACACACGCCATTACACTCTGTATTGTCCTCTGTGTCCCCGCCTCATTACTCCTGATCTGTTTTAAAAGGGAATATGCCTTATTACAATTAGTCTGTTTAGAGGCCAATCTGTCACGCTCATTACAGAGAGCTGCATGCCCCGGCTTATTTTCCTTTTCTCTCTCTCTTATCTCCCCGCTGGCCTCTGTTTTCTACCTCTGCTGTGGTTGTGTGACTCACTCTTGAGGATAGAGGACGAGCTCAGGCGTTTTATATCTCTGAAACTGTCTGACAGAGGAGGACACAGCAGGTGGAGGTATTGAAGACACTTAAAGCTAACTGCAGCTGTGGGGAGGCTAGCAGGGAGGTAAGACACCCCCACAGAGGACGTACCTCATAGCCTTCCTCTACCCAGTATGTGATTACAAAATAATAAATGAATAAACAAACAGTTTTCAAACAAAGGGGCATCAAACTCAGTCACATTCAAATAAAAAATATACTTAATTTAACTTTCCATTGAAGTGATAATGATCCAGTAAGAAGAATAGCGGTGATCCTTCACCTCTCCTGCTCATTGAGCCGTTTGATTGGTTTGTTTGTATCAGTGTGATTGCATAAGTTGGACATTAATATACTTAACTTTATCGACAACTTTTTCCACTAGCAATTATCACAACAGTGTTAATTTTTTTAAAAGAAATAATGACACTAAATATTTGTCAACAAGCTTTTTTTTCATGACGAAGACATCGATGAGATAAAAATACACTGATAATTTAAAACTCTTACCAAAGTATGCTTTGTTTCTTTTGAAAGGACAAGACTGACATTTCAGTGGTCTTGGAAATACATAATCCACAATATTTTTCACCACTTATGTCTACTCTGTCTTGCAACACTGGCAATGCTTTCCTGCAACAGCTTTAATTTGGCATTTCAGGCCAAAATACTATTCCTTAATCACTGGCATCTATTCTGTGATTATTCGTAAACGCGACTGTGTTTTACATTACTGTGAATGTTTTCTTCTTCCTTCGCTGTTTAATGCAGAAAACATTATTTTCCTCCTGTCCCTTAATTCAGTTAGCAAACAGCTTTAAGACGTCCTACAGCCCCCGTCTGGCAGGAATACCGTATTACAACAAGGCACCGGTGAAAACAAGGAAAAATTTTACATTAGTGCACAAATATTCAAGCATTCAAAAATCATGTCCCATCCCTAGTTGCGGTGTTCTGACCTACCAAGCCCTTAATGGTCAGGCACCTTCATATCTAAAGATCTCATAGTGCCTTATTACCCCTCTACAACACTACGCTCCCAGCATGCCTGCTTGTCATATCTAAAGTCGCTAAAAGTAATATGGGAGGTAGAGCTTTCTGTTATCAATCAGCTCTTAGTTATGCTGCTATAGGCCTAGACTGCCGGGGGGGTTAAGAAGATCTTCAGCACCTGTCTGTATCAACAGTAGCTCCTCAACAGCTTCCCCAATCGCAAAGAGTCAGTTTAAGAACATGAAACAAGAGTCGGACAGAGGATTTTATTTTGTTCTATTCTGTGTGATTTAAACGATCGAGGAGTTGAGGCGATCAAAGCTGCAGTTGCTAATGACAGAGAGAGAGACAATGTTTCCTCTCAGACGCAGAGTGGAATTAGTCTCCATCTGAGATGAGTCCACAGAGGACCGCTGTTTACCAAGTCAGCCCTTTCTCCTCTAATTGTCCATGATCTGGTTTCAACCTAAAACGCATTACAGTCTGAGGCCTCGGAGGACCGCTCCCTTCACCTCCTCCGTCCTCTCATTTTCTCCTCTTATTCTCACTCTCTGAGAACAAGGAAATAAAACCTGCTCGGCTTTCCCTTACTTCATGTGAAAGGCAAAGAAAAGGCACTGCCGGGAACTTTATAGCCACTTTAAATCTGCTCGGTGAACTTCACAGCCCTTTCCCACGCCAACCTGGCTGGAGGTGCACACCATGGGGGAGTGAGTGTGGATGAGGGGGCGTCATCTCCTTGAGAAAACTACATGCACACACATTCAGACTCCACAAAGGTGAAAGTACATCAGGAAAATAAAAAGAAGAACTAAATGAACGACTCTTTAACTACGTTTCTTTGTGCAGAATGATTCCTCTCCCTTGTTGCAAACGCTCCTGACTGATCATAAAATCTTAATTAGCTGGATGTCCCTCCGTCCGTCCAGCCTGAGAGAGAGTGTTTCTCTATCATTTATTTATTACGTCCTTAATTGCAATTTCACAGTGAGTGCTCATGACATTTAGAGACCTTGCAGCAGTGGACGGAGCTGATTGAAGAAGGGTAGCTGAGATTCTGCAGCAGTAATGACCACAACCAAGAAGTCATGTCCGTATACATCTCATTTGCATTAGCGGTACAGTTCGAAGGAAATGTAATTCCTGAAAGATCATGTTTTTATGCACACGAGGGATGGAGAGGAGAAGTTTGCTGACAAGCTGTGTCAACAATAACCATGCAGTACTTCTTTTAGACCCAGGGAGGAGGTCACAATGGATGGTTCTTGGTTTAAAGTTTTATCTTTGACCACAGACTGTTCACACTGTCTCCTGCTAACATCCAACAATGGTTGCTTTGAACCATGACCAGATTTTTTCTTTCTTTTTAAACTACTTTTATAAGTTGGAACATTTTAACTTGATTTTACTGAGCAGTGTTACGGCTGTGTGTTCTCTGCACAGTTTGTCCCTTTTCTTCTGTTTTTGGTCCGACAGGTGAGTCAACCATTGTGAATGAGACGCACCTGGTCAGAAAAGAACCCTGACAGTGACACAGGATTTTTCTGTTCCTGTTTTGTTCATTTAGCCCTTAATTGATATTTGTTCAGTGACGTAGTCCTTTGTGTGTCCATTCAAAATGATTCCAATGAACCGCCGTGTTTTCAGCTGCTCTCCGTTTTTAATGTGGGTCAATTTGTTGCTAGTCTGGGCCACCTTGGGGTGGGGCGTTACCAGGGGTGGGTCTAGGGGTTGACCAGGGGTGGGTCTAGGGGTTGACAAGGAGTGGCCATGGTCACCCTTGAAATGTGATTCCTAAGCAGCTTTCTTTGCATTTTTAATTTTGCTTTGATCCCTTGGTAAATGCTTCAGATTGTGATTTCAGTCAGACTTCCTGTTTTGGTCATTAGGGATTTTGGTTGAGGAGATTTTTTTATTGTTTTTACACTGTTGTCTTACTTCACAAAGTATAAAATATATACATATTATATCTATTTGATGCATTTATGATAGTAATTCAAGTAGATATTGTTAGCTGAGATATAAAAGGTAAAGAAATGCATAATGTTTGCTTGTGCAGACATACTTCATTGCGCCCCCGGAAAAAGTCGAGCCCCAGCTTGGTCGCCCCAATCAAACGTCTGGAGCAGCCCCTTGGTGTAACAAGCAGTTTGCTGACTCATACAACTAAAAGGCGCCTTAAAGGAAAACAGACTGATTCTTATTGCCTTCTAGATTGACTTTTGATGGTCACAACCCATCTCCTTGCCTTTGTGAGCTGCCCTGGTGGTTAAACTGTGATGCATTATTGAAGCCAAAATGAAAAATGTTTTTTTTTTACCGCATTCTGCCAGATTATTTACAACACTATGGCAAGCATAAGTCAGATTTTTTGCATATACATCTTGAAGATAAAGATAAAATGTGTTTATTTTGGGCCACATTTTAATGGATTTAAGTTTGACATGATAAATACAGTGAAACTGAGACTCAGTGGTCACATATGGACAGACAGATCCAGTTGGTGTCCATCAGATAAGTCCTTGTACTGATCTTGGCTATCATGTCATCAAAGTGGGCTCTGGTGGGCGTCAAGTAGGTGGAAGAAGCAGGAGAGCTCAGTCCATGTAGGATGAACTGAGCTGTGTGCACCTTTGGGTGATTTTATAGAGAATGAAAGGAAGGTGTTTGGTTTTCTGAACATGTCTGGTGGGGTTCATATATGTGGGTTGTTTTGAACCAACCATAATAAACAAAAATGATCTGCTGGGGTGTTTTTACTTTTTCCTTGTACACAGCTACATTGGAAGTCAGCCTGTTTACATCCTGCATGATGTTCTCCTGCTGGTTGCTTATTGGACTTGTTTTTGAAATGAAGGATTCAAACCTCGAGTTTGTATCTTTAAGTCCTGGAAGCCCAAACGCTCCTTCTGAGGCAGCTCTGTGGTAAGATAATTGTATACTTTCAGGATTGGATTGAACTTAATCCATGCAGGAATTATGTTTCCTCCAAAATTAAATCGTCAAAGCAGTACAATGTGCAAGCTACAATGTGTTCACACAGCAATAAAACAAGCATGTGAGCATATGGCAGTGAAAGGAGCCCACATCAGCCTGATGTTTACCATCGCACAAACACCGTTCTAATCGCCCATAAACTGAACCACTCTCACGGAGGCTCAGGTTCAAAACCACTCAGTGGTGCAAACAGCTTTCAATAAGCATGGTTGAACAAGTGGACCAAACAGGTGCAGAGCAATTCTACAGAGATGCCGCACTCATCAAGAGAGCCGATAAGTGTTTGAAAAATGTGTGTGAAAAGCAACAATTTGTAATATTTTGTGCTGGTGGACGTGTCCTGCCTGTTGTCTGTGTATCTGATACATAATTACAGCTAAAGAATGAGTCGGCGGGGGATTAGGGAGGATTTGGAGGGTGATCTCTCATCCTCTCCTCTCCTCCCTGTCTTGGCTCCAAAAAGTTTCGGCTGCTTATCTTATCCCTCAAGGAGACGGAGGCAGAAAAGGCAGAGACTGATAGGAGGGGGGGGAGGGCACACAGACCATGAATTTATGTTCATGTGGGCCTGCACACAAACACAGCAGCATCTAATTACACACACACACCACCGCGCTCTCACACACACTCATAATCTCCTGATTTTCCCCTCTTTCTCTCTGCTTTGCTCCCCGTTGGCCCGACTCTTACGTAAGCCAGTGATGAATGTAGCTACATGTTAACTCCTGAGAGGCCGATACATCTGCAGTCTAACAAAAGGTCATCAGGCTAACCGGAGAAACAAATGCTGCTTCCAACGTATATTTAACAGAGGACTATCAGATCTGTGAGGAGGACAGAGGTTTGTTTCAAGTAAATCAGGGACAAGATCATGGATTGCCTTAAAAATATGTGACATAGACGTCAACTGGGCATGACTGTTAATATCTATCATCAATTACCGCCAGGTGAAAGGAAAGACAAGCTGGATGTTATGTTATGTTTTGCTATGTTTTTTTTTATCAGATATCGGCTGGTGGGTAATAATAAAAGTTAAATGGAGAGATATTCATTGTGGTCGCTTTTATTCCCACAGCTCAGACTCACTTTCCCTCAGACAGGAACATACTGTACGACTCTCTGCATCGTCCTCAGATCAGAAAAACTTCTCCCCAGCAGGGCTGACAGGTTCTGAAGATCTCAAAGAGCTCCAGACTTCAGTTCATCAAACTTCAGGAAATGTTACAGCATGATCCTGCATTCACATGGGTGCAATGATATTATCTAACACAGTCTGAATCGTCTTCATTGTAGTGATATGATCAGATGAATCCTGGATCTGAGGATACCATAACATAGGTTCCCTTTTATATTTCAAAGTCTTTGTGTTTTGAGCCATCCCTCTTTTCTGAGGAAGCGTCCCCCAGGGCAACAGAGCTAATCTGATCTGTTCCACATTGTTACAACATCTTAAGTGTCGATGATGGCGCCCAATTGCAGGCAGCACCATGTCTGCAGGAGATCTCAGGTAGGGATGGTGAGAAGATGGAAGGAGTTCTCAGCTGCTGTACGATCTTTACTGTAACCTGTAACACCTTCTTACACATATCTCCGTGTGTAATTACTCTGTAAACTCTCAAAACATCCCAAATGATCTCCATC
Source organism: Notolabrus celidotus (assembly GCF_009762535.1). Classification (NCBI taxonomy): domain Eukaryota; kingdom Metazoa; phylum Chordata; class Actinopteri; order Labriformes; family Labridae; genus Notolabrus; species Notolabrus celidotus. The sequence goes on from NC_048289.1 coordinate 6,546,650, forward strand.
AAGAGGAACAGGCTTCAAGTTAGGAAACATGCGGCTTCACAAACACGTGCAAAACTGTAGTGACATATTGATACATATGACAGACTGGGCAGCAACACAACTGCAACAAAAGCAAACGTGCTGCTACTATGATGAATGCAGCGATGGTTAGTGCTTGCTCAGGCTTGGATAGGCTCTTTAGTTATACTGCTATAGGCTTATGGCCAAATTCCACCAGATCTGTGTCCGGTTCGTCTTGAATCAGTCACGGCACTGGATCTGATAGGTTACTAATCCCAGTCAATGTGTTAACTTCCACTAGATCCACTCCGTTGTGTTCCAGCTTTGTCTCTGATCCAGCACGCCCTCCGGATCAGATACACAAGACTTCTATTTTTGCCGGAGCACGACGCATCAATCTCAACAGAGCAGGTGGAGCAGGACAGGAAGTCAGGCACCAAAACAAAATGAAAACATCTGGTTAATTTTCAGAATAAAACACTCTGTGTTATCACCAGATCGCACTTAAGTACGACAACACTCTTCATGATGAGCGGAGCCAGGCCTGGAGTCAACAGTTCAGAGGTTTTCAGAGGACCATAAAGACAACATGGATGAGGAGAGGAGTTGAGATAGTCATTGATTCAATTATTGCCAAGGGAAAATCTCATTCACATGACTCCAGCTGTCTGGCGGTCCTGCTCCGTGCTGCGTTCTGAATACACAGTTATGGGTGTTGACGGATGAGAGAACACAGAGCCGGACCACAGGTCTGGTAGAAGTCCGATGTTAGACTGCTGGCGGAACTGGCACACTGAGCTGTGAGTGTGTATGACAGACTTTAGATATTGTAGAAGTTATAATGTAATCTGTTTCCTGGAGTAAAAGTTCTGGAATGTCCTCATGGTGTAAAAGTAAGAACAATTCTACCCACTGTTTCTGTGCAATGAATAACATGTGTCTCTACTGTGCTTCAGTAAAGAACATGTATTACTTTTCACACTTCTGCACACATAGAGGCTCCGTGTGATGAAACATGTCAGCTGTGTGTGTTTCAGGACACTGGAGTTGATTTTGTGTCACTGTTATATCTAATGGGACACCTGTGCTGCTGCTGCTGCTCACTGTGTCCTTTGATGGACAGAAACATTACCTAAACCCGTCTCCTCTGTCCCTCCATCAACCTGCAGGACTGACAGCTCTACCTGAGGGAAAGTCAATGATGAACATGTACCCTGCTCATTTCCTGGACCCTGTAAAACGCCCTGCTGTCACTCTGCATGATTCTATAATGTGATTTTGAAATGAGAAACTGTGTTGGGCAAATAAGGAGGATATTGGTTTTCACAGTCAAAGCGAGTCCACGTCCGGATAGCCTGTCTGGTGTCAGTGTGATGGAGGTGAACTTATCAAATCATCAGAGATCTCAAATCAAAAAAAGTCGAAGGGAAAACAAGATCCAGGTGACACGTACAACATCTGACAAGTACATGCACCTAATGAAAACACAGTCATATTTTTTTTCTTTGTGAGGAAATTAAGATCAAACAGCTCAATGCAAACACTGAGATGAATCAAGTTTTAAATAATACTTGTACATTCTTTGAAAAAAGGTCAGACGCACTGAGGGAAAGTTAACCTTACAAAAGCTGTCGAGGCAAATTCAGCAAATGCTCATTTCCATCTCTAAGTCTTTTATTTCCTTTTACTCTGTATCCACATTTGTGCACTGATTCTACGGTCAGAGCAAAATGTTGTGCTATGTTTCTATAAGTAAAGTACAGCAAGTTTATTCAAAAGGCACCATTCATATATAAAAGAACTCAAAGTGCTTACAGAGATAAAGAGTCTGCAATATCCTCAAGAGTTTACAACTGACTTATGAAGGAGTCTTTGGTGAGATATCTCCCCAAATGGATAAAACTGGATCTTGAAAAATCACAAGTCTGGTTGTCCAGCTGTGGAATGTACACATCTTTTTCAAAAAGCCAATGATTCAATCACGTTTCTTCATTCTATTCAATTTTAGACCCAGCTTTGATATCTTTGATATATGTGATTGTTATATGGTTGCTATGATAATGGATTCAAATGTGTAAGCATCCAAGATGGATCAGATCTGCCTTAAATCAATTCACAAACATGATGGATATGCTGCAAATATTCTCGTTTGTTAATCATTTGATCTTTCCAAACCCACATCTCTTTGTCCACTAAGTCTTTTTCTCTCTCTTGGTTAATTTGATCATTGCCCTTAAATAATAATTCATCACATTTAAATTCCGCGGTTGCTAATTCAAATTACAGATTTATAAAAGGATTACAATCAGTGTCTCCTCTTATTTTTCAAACATTTATCAGCACTGTTAAGCAATTAAATAATGTAATCACCATCAATCGCAGTTTTAAAGGTGCAGTGCATCGAAACTGCTATTTTGTGATATCTAGCGGTCCTGCTCACCACTCCCATTGGCGGAGTGGCGGTGGCTTTTGAGGTCAAGAAGCTCCTGTGATGCATGATATGATCCTCTAATTGTCAAGTTTTTACCATCAAAATAATCTATCAATACAAATAATTTTACACATAACAGCGTACACCACTACACAACTTTATGACTGCAAACACAGGACCACTCAGACAGCTGCGTCTGCACTTTGCACAATTTCAGCTATTAGTTGCCCACACCCTGACTTCAGCATGTAAGAGTATCTTCAGTCTACTTTTACTACCCATGAATTAAAGACAATGAACGGCTGAGTGCAACAGAAGGCGCTTGTTTTTCCAGGTGGCAAAGGTGTTCACCATCTTTTCAGGAGACAGTTTGAAGTCCGTTTGCCCTGTTATGATGTCGAAACTACTTCTCAACATGTTGGGAATGACTCCATCTGAAGTTATGACCCCTTAGTTTAATAAAATTATACAACATGGGGAGGAGACAGATGTTACATAAGTGGTGTCTTGGAGGTAATAATGAGGATCTTTTCTCTGTTTTTCATGGTAAAAAGAGACTCGTGTCTGCAGTGTACTTTTTATATTTCACTGATAATCCACAGAACTGAACTGGAACATCAGGTTTCATGATCAAAGTTATATTTCAGAGGAACCACAGTGGTCAATTATGACCCGCTCAGTCCTGTGGTTTCACTTTCTCTGCTCAGAGCCTGCATCACAGTTTGTTATCATCATTTCATTTTTTAAAGGTTTATGAAGCTAAATGAGGCTCTTTGTTCATTTGGATTTGAAGCAATTACAATTAATTTGAAGCCTACAGGTGCAGAGGTCATATTGGGTGTAAAGATTTCAGAGGCTGACAACACATTTCTTCATTTTGTTAATGGCAAATTCTAGTTTTCGAGCAGACATGATTGGAAACCGTGCCTAAGCCATTATTGATGAATCTGCACAACGAGAACACATTTAAAATGTAGTCATTTATTATAAAGATTAATAAGAGCTCCATATGTTATGTGGATTTTGATGCAGCTAACATTAAGATGTCTGAGTAAAAACTGAGGGGCAGTCTCTGTTATCGTCTCACTTTGCTCTCTATGTGCGTCTCTGTGGTGGAGAGCTCTTCACTCAGCAGTGTAACATGTCGGAGCAGCCCTCAGCGTGGGCTAAAAGCACCAAGAGATAGATGAGGTAGTGCAGGACAAGGAGGAAGAAAAGAATTGGAGGAAAGAGGGGTAAAAAAGGCAGATGGTGAAGCATGGATGAAACATCTGCACAGCGGGGGAGATGACAGAGCAAAAGTGATGTGTTGGAGGACAAGAGAACAAGAGAGTGAGGAAGGTATGCGAGAGAGGAAGAGAAGGAGAGGACGGTAGAGCATAAAAGCAGAAACAAACAGCGTGTGTCTTGATGGCAGGTTCAAGCTAAATATAAGAGCTAAATGTGGGAAATAAAGCTGATTTTCACGAGTTCTTCTGAGGGATGATTCAGCGCTTTGTGACGTTTGTGAAATGTTCTAAATCGTTTCCAGAAAAACACAGACCCAAATCGTCAGTTCCTCCTACTTAGATGCGAGTAATTGAGTGCCGACAGAGAGGCCCGCTGTCTGATTGCTGGAGTGGAGGATATTTAGCTTTATAAGAGGAGAGAAAAGTGCTTCTGCATTGATCACATTTAAGGACAGGTAAACACGTCGACTGATGAAGTCACTTCAAAATGGACTTTAAAGGGTCGGTTAAAAGCAAGAGAACACATTCTCTCACCTATCACTAAAGAAGTGTTTAGACTAAAAGCATGGCAGCACTTTGTGTGTGCTGGGATAACGGAATGAGTCAATGCCAAAGGATGACTGAGAATTTGCTTCCAGGTGGGTACAGTATCTTTGCATCTGCTGTATGAGGAATAGAAATGTTCTTGCCATTTGACAGAAGAAAGTTGTCAATAATATCTTTAGTTCAAGTGGCCACCTCGGGTGTTAAAAGAAACGACAACAACAAACAACTGCAATTCTTGAAGTGTCCACTTGAGGCTATCTGCAAAAGCAAAGAATCCTCATTGGGTCCCATACAGTTTTAAATAAGTTGAAGTTTGCATTTTCACTATAGTGACAGCTACAGTATTTCATGCAAAAAAGCAGACATCTGCATATTTGCTAACTCATCAAATGCTTTCTGGCCTCTCAGTTTGCTGGTCTGACTATAAATAAAGGAAAAGTGAAGAGGAGGAAATCTGGCCAGGAGTCTGCTGGCACCAGAGGCCCAGAAAAAATGGCCTTCAGATGATAGCAAATGGGTTCAGAGGTGGTTTCTACTCTAGTTCGGTCCAGCAGAATCAAATTTTGTTTGTCGTGCATGGACAAATTGGTAAAGTAGGTTTTAAAAGTTTGTGACATTGTCTTAAGCGCTGGCCAGAGAGCTTTCTGTTTTTCTGAACCAAAGCTGTGGAACTCTCTTTCCCCTAGACATTAAAACAGTGAGCTCTCTGGGTGTTTTGAAACGTAAACTTAAGAACTTTTTTAATCTGGCTTCTAACTTGGAGTAATTTCCTTTTAGCCCTTGAGTGCATTATTACTTTTATTACATTTTTATTCTGTCTTATTCTATCTTCTTCTTTTTAAATTATTTGATTTGATTGTGATGGTATTTATTATATTTTGTTTATTTAATTGATTTATTGTATTTCAATTGATTTTATTTAATTGATTGATTTTATTTTAATTTATTTAATTATTTTGTTTATTTTTAAAGTGTTTTTCACATCACATTCCTGTAACATTTGTTACTGTTGTTTTCTGTCTATGTTCTTCTGTGTGAAGCACTTGGATGCTTGATTGTATGAAAGGAACTATATAAGTTAAAATTAGTTGAGTTGAGTTACATTAGTCATGTTTCCACTTCAATTCTACCAGAATATTTGGAAAAAGTCAATGATTACATGTTTTTATCCATTAATCCTGCATTGCTCTGAAACAATATGTAGTGAGATAATCATCATCAGGCAGTGCTGAATCTCCAAGTGTCATTGAATAAGACCTGATCAAAAAATGAGAGCTGATCAAGATCAGAAGAGAAGGAATAATATTAACTTCTGACTCCACCTCTCCATCGTCTGACTATACATTAGTAAACAGGACCAACAACGCTCCACCCAAACATATAAACACACATTATACATCCATAGAGAGACTGTAATCTTGTTTGTTTGCATTATGATCTGTAGCAAAGCCGTGCTTCATCCTAATCTCCTGTGAGTCGAAGGGTCTGAGGTCATGTGAAGGTAGCACACCAGGCGCGGTCTGCACGCCTCAACATCTGATATCAGCTGACCTGTGACTCTGTGGAGCTGAGCACACAGACAGGATTATCCATTTTCAGGGCTGTAACAATGCCTGCTGGACTTGTCCGGGCTGAGCATGCAGTCATGGACGACTATTAGCTGAGCAGCAGCAGATCACCAGATCCTCCTGGAACCAGGAGGTCAGCAGTCAGATCCAGAAAGCTCCCCAGAGCACGGTTTATTATCTCTGAACCAAAACTAAAGTCTGTCCAAGAGCAGGAAACACTGAGCGTCTGTTTTCAAGGTACTGAAATGTTCAAAGAAACAGTGCTTAATAAATCAGAGGATGAAAGACAGGAGAGACTTTCTGGAAACAGATTCGGTGAGGGGGAGAAAAAGGTAGAAAGTCTGGCAGGAAAAGTTGCCAAACACTTACCTTTAAACATTTGGCTAGCCTACAGAGACATTTCCTATTTCGTAAACATATATAATTACTGTAAATGCTCAAGTTTTTATGGTTCAGTAATTGTAGAATAAAAACATTTAAACGATAAAAAATCACCGTTTGAATCGAACATGATTGCAGAAATACCTTCAAAGTTTGCTTTTTCAGAACAGTATTCCTTAGTTTTAGTTACAGCTCACTTTTTGATGCAGTCTATGAGTAAAACAAATCTATATAAAAGCACTTAAGAGGTGAAGATTTTGTTCATAATCCATACAGAATATGTATAAATAGGGCGAGTAAAAGTACAACTTAATAATTTTCTTTTTTGAAACTCAGTATAAACTCATTGATTCATAAAAATCAACTAAACGAAATACTGATTTTTTTTTTTATGTTTAGGCTGCAGCTTGAACTTTCGCAGCTATAACACCTTCTACTTGGAACAGGATGGATCTAAGGTTAGCTCCTCGTTGTCTGAAAAGTCTTTGAGAAAGTGAGGACTATTTCTGTCATTTCTAATAAATGGATATATATCCCACTCTGACGTCTGTAAAGAGCTCAGCTGAATCCACCAAACCAAAGTAAACAGAGATTACAGACCTGCCTGTTAAAGATGTGTCACCTCTGTCTTTTACACGGAAACTATCGCTCTTGACCAGTTACGGGTAAGGTACTGAAAGTGAGACCCTGGTTACATTGCTATGAAAAGTAACTGAAAACTGTGTCTTTTTGCTTCAGGCCTCTCATTAATGTCTCCTGTCTCTGGTCTCAGTCGTGTTTCGCTCATTAGTTCTTTGAAAGCAGCAGACTCAACACTTAATACTGTATATGAAGCATGTCTTCAACAACATCTAGTATATTGAGTCCCTCCTTGCGTACATTTTGAGGGACCTTGTCTGTTTGGATAGAGCGGCTCCTCCTTGATCTGCAGAACTAACGTAAGCTGCACCTTGGTCACCGGTGTTCGCAGCACTGAGCTTTCTGACAGTTAGCTCAGTAGAAACGTGTTGTTTGGTTATGAGCTTCGTGAGATTAGAATAACTCGTCTTGGCGGGGGACAAAGGAGGGAAAAGCAATGCTGGTATGTCACGGTTAGACCTCTTTTAAGGGGATCGACTCTTCTGAAAGGTATGAACAGTTATTGCTGAAAATGCAGAAACTGCTCATGAACCATCTGCCCGTTGAGTCTTAATTTAATTTAAAACCTGAATAACTTGCATATTGATGACCTATGCATCTTGTTGGGATGATTTTTGTTTTGTTTCTTATCACTGTCTGTGTGCTTGTTTGCCTGTTGTAGTACTTGATTGATGTGTGCTGTATTTCATTGTAACTCTTCTCTATGGCTTGTAAATTTCAATAAAACTTAAAGAAAAAAAGCTGCCGCCAGCATTTAGTGAGCTGTTGTACCTCTGTGGGTGTTTTAGTTTAGTGCGGCTTTACTGTCATTGCATGAGAAAAAACGTTGCCTGCTGTGAGAGTGAACAGGAAATAAAAGCAGCCGTGCCTAACTCCAGTCTTTCTCGTCTGATCCAGTCCTCGCAGGACGTCTCACAGAGGTTTAAGTCGAGTAAAAGTGGCTTAGAAATGATACAGCCAGGTTCTGTTTGAAGAATACTGACAGTAGCGTTTAAACAGAGTAAAGCAAACCCTCCTCCATTTCTCTACCACAGGATGCAGATTTTATGAATCCACTTTGTGCGCTCATAAAACTTGAATCAGGTTTCTCATCTTCATTTATTGTATTTCAGCTGCTACAACAAGAGCACATTAGCATCGCCATTAATCTTAGCCTTAATTACCAGAAGCACACAACTGAGGCTTCCTGATTAATGTGTGAAGAGTTTCATTCGTTACAGGTCTGTCTCTGTATGCGTTCATGTGGAGCGGCGGGGCCGCGGTTTTATTTGCGCCACCCGAGCAGAAGACAGAAGCCATTTTGCCCAGCTGAGCAGATCTCAGGGTGTAATTACGCCGGCTGATTGGTAAATTAGATTAGAGCATGGAGGTGCACGCTGTGCTGGAGATGGAATGAAACTCTTTAGGAGGTACTACCCTTGACATTTCGTGTAGACACGCACACCCACACGCACACGCACACCCACACACACCCACACACACACACACACACACAGATGCATTCATGCTCTACATGCTTGGCTCTTCTGCACAGGCTCTAAGTGATCAGCTTCACTGTGAACGATTGCACAAAAGTAAATAAACAAATCTTACTGTTATGGTACATTTCAGAGAAAAGGAACCAGATATATATGTTATAAGAATCAGAAATAAAATATCAAACAATGGAAGACACATTCACTCCAACCTCAGCATGTGGGAGCTTGATTAAACGACTCCACACTTCAAAATGCTTCGATAGACGTCCCTCTAAATCAGCTGCACGTGTGCAGGGCACAGATGTGAGAGTAGTGAAAATGAATATTCAACACCTGACTAGATATTCAAAACAAGATTAAGTTATGTTTGTTATAAATAATGTGCAACACCCTGATGTATTTTTACAATAAAGCTTGCTCAGGAACATTTCACATTTAAGAGTTATAGGCATAAAACACCGTCACAGACACGGATACTTTTTGATAAACTGCAGGAGTTTGGTTCTTGATTCGTTCTGAGATACCTTGGTTAGATTTACAGAAGTGAGTTTTGGGTTGTTCAAATCAGTGTTCATGTGCAAGGCGTTAACATCAGGTTGCATAATAAAGGCAACATGGACCTGTAATCAAGCCAGGGTCTCCTCTGTGTCACTGCAGGTCAATGATCCCCACTACCACCAACACAGGTGGATTTTTGCGCTACAACAATTCTGAGCTCCACGAAAATAAGTCACACTGGACCCTGTAACCATATACAGTATGGCCCAGCTGCAACCGTGAATGGTTTGCTATCAGCCAATACCACACCTCAATTCTGCTTATGACCCATTAAATGCTTTTAATAACTATAGCTTTAAATCAGCAGCATAATGTAGCATAGAAATTCAGGTGTGCAGTGCAACACACAAAAATACTACTGACTTTCTGCGAAAAGTGGACATAGCTTCTTGGTGATAACTGTGCAGAGTTTGAGTTACGTGGGAGCCAATGAGAGCTCACCTCCCATAAGTAGGAGTCTGAGGCTTTATTACAGTAAGAGGATGATTTTTATTTCTTTAGTAGACTACTTTATCAATAAGGAATGAGCATGTGAAGCCAAAGTATTATTCGATAATGATTGGTATCTATTCGACAATTCTTCGAAATAATCGTCAGCACTGTGAGCATCTGTCTCGATCTTTATGTCGGTGTTTCTATGATGCAGCGTAGCGTGTGTGTTTACATTTTACAGCCATGCTCAGTCTCTGGAAATTTGTGTGTGGTAGAGCGACAATCAGAAACAGAGAAAATCACAGCGACTGTCGCTGATATTTTCTTCTACTTTTGCTATTTAATGCAGTTAGCATTCTTCTTCTTCTGTTACTTAACAGCTTTAAGACGCTCTATAGCCACCATCTGGTGGGAATACCGTATTACAACCAGACACCAGTAAAAAATGATTCAAAATGTTACTTTTAAAGTGAGAAAATATTTGTACTATCTATACAGTTTTCGCCTCCTCTGTTGTATACTCAACATAAAACTCAAACCCTGGTTAAACCTGCATTCTTTCTCTTGGCCAGCAGGGGGCGACTGCTTTGGTTAAAACAGAAGTCTCTGACAGTTTCTGTCAGTAAACCTTTGCCTAATGAGTTCATGGTCTCAGTCTCTAGTTTCAGATAATTTCCAGTACAGCATGGTGTCTGTTTTGTAAGTTATAGTCCACTTTACAGTAAAACAGGGTATGTTTTCGTGTGAGGCAAGTTGCTGCCTCTGTTGCCCACATGATTAT